>NC_086447.1:622399402-622419402 GCF_028390025.1 Pseudophryne corroboree | reverse complement strand
ACATCATCACTATTATGACATCATCACCATTATGACATGAACACCATTATGACATTATCACTATTGTGACAACATTATCATTATGATATCATCATCATCATCATCATCATCATCATGATGATATCTTCACCATTGTTACATCATCACTATTATGACATCATCACCTTTATGACATGAACACCATTATGACATGATCACTATTGTGACAACATTATCATTATGACATCATCATCATCATCATCATCATCATCATCATCATCATCACAATTATGATATCTTCACCATTGTGACATCATCACTATTATGACATCACAATTATGACATAAACACCTTTATGACATTATCACAATTGTGACAACATTATCTTTATGACATCATCATCATCATCATCATCATCATCATCACCACAATTATGATATCTTCACCATTGTGACATCATCACCATTATGACATCACCATTATGACATGAACACCATTATGACATTATCACTAATGTTTTAACATTATCATTATGACATCATCATCATCATCACCACAATTATGATATCTTCACCACTGTGACATCATCACCATTATGACATGAACACCATTATGACATTATCACTATTGTGACAACATTATCATTATATCATCATCATCATCATCATCATCATCATCATCATCATCATCATCATCACCACCACAATTATGATATCTTCACCACTGTGACATCATCACTATTATGACATCATCACCTTTATGACATGAACACCATTATGACATGATCACTATTGTGACAACATTATCATTATGACATCATCATCACAATTATGATATCTTCACCATTGTGACATCATCACTATTATGACATCACAATTATGACATAAACACCTTTATGACATTATCACAATTGTGACAACATTATCTTTATGACATCATCATCATCATCATCATCATCATCATCATCATCACCACAATTATGATATCTTCACGATTGTGACATCATCACTATTATGAAATCATTGCCATTATGACATGAACACCATTATGACATTATCACTATTGTGACATCATCATCATCATCATCATCATCATGATTATGATATCTTCACCATTGTTACATCATCACTATTATGACATCATCACCTTTATGACATGAACACCATTATGACATGATCACTATTGTGACAACATTATCATTATGACATCATCATCATCATCATCATCATCATCACAATTATGATATCTTCACCATTGTGACATCATCACTATTATGACATCACAATTATGACATGAACACCTTTATGACATTATCACAATTGTGACAACATTATCTTTATGACATCATCATCATCATCATCATCATCACCACAATTATGATATCTTCACCATTATGACATCACCATTATGACATGAACACCATTATGACATTATCACTAATGTGATAACATTATCATTATGACATCATCATCATCATCATCATCATCATCATCATCACCACAATTATATCTTCACCACTGTGACATCATCACCATTATGACATGAACACCATTATGACATTATCACTATTGTGACAACATTATCATTATGACATCATCATCATCATCATCATCAGCAGCAGCAGCAGCAGCAGCATTATCATCACACTTAGGATAACTTCACCACTGTGACATCATCAATATTATGACATCATCACCATTATGACATGAACACCATTATGACATTATCACTATTGTGACAACATTATCATTATGACATCATCATCATCATCAGCAGCAGCAGCATCATTATCATCACACTTATGATAACTTCACCACTGTGACATCATCACTATTATGACATCATCACCATTATGACATGAACACCATTATGACATTATCACTATTGTGACAACATTATCATTATGACATCATCATCATTATCATCATCATCAACATCATCATCATAATTATGATGTCTTCACCAGTATGACATCATCACTATTATGACATCACCATTATGACATGAACACCATTATGACATTATCACTATTGTGACAACATTATCATTATGATATCATCATCATCATCATCATCATCATCATCATCATCATCATCATCATCACAATTATGATATATTCACCACTGTGACATCATCACCATTATGACATCATTGCCATTATGACATGAACACCATTATGACATTATCACTATTGTGACATCATCATCATCATCATCATCATCATGATTATGATATCTTCACCATTGTTACATCATCACTATTATGACATCATCACCTTTATGACATGAACACCATTATGACATGATCACTATTGTGACAACATTATCATTATGACATCATCATCATCATCATCAGCAGCAGCAGCAGCATCATTATCATCATCACACTTATGATAACTTCACCACTGTGACAACATCACTATTATGACATCATCACCATTATGACATGAACACCATTATGACATTATCACTAATGTGACAACATTATCATTATGACATAATCATCATAATCATCATCATCATCATCATCATCAGCATCACAATTCTGATATCTTAACCATTGTGACATCATCACATTTATGACATCACAATTATGTCATGAACAAAATTATGACATTTCACTATTTTGGATAACATTATCATTATGACATCATCATCATCATCATCATCATCAACAACAACATCATCATCCTCATCATAATTATATTTTCACCATTGTGACATCACCACTATTATGACATCACCATTATGACATTATCACTATTGTGACAACATTATCATTATGACATCATCATCATCATCATCATCATCATCATCACACTTATTATAACTTCACCACTGTGACATCTTCACTATTATGACATCACCATTATGACATAAACACCATTATGACATTATCACTATTATGACAACATTATCATTATGACATCATCATCATCATGATTATGATATCTTCACCATTGTGACATCATCACTATTATGACATCATCACCTTTATGACATGAACACCATTATGACATTATCACTATTGTGACAACAATATCATTATAACATCATCATCATCATCATCATCATCATCATCACAATTATGATATCTTCACCAGTATGACATCAACATTATGACATGAACACCATTATAACATTATCACTATTGTGACAACATTATCATTATGATATCATCATCATCATCATCATCATCATCATCATCATCACAATTATGATATATTCACCACTGTGACATCACCATTATGACATTATCACTATTGTGACAACATTATCATTATGACATCATCATAATGATGATCATCATCATCATCATCATCATCATCACAATTATGATATCTTCACCATTGTGACATCATCACTATTATGACATCACAATTATGACATGAACACCTTTATGACATTATCACAATTGTGACAACATTATCTTTATGACATCATCATCGTCATCATCATCATCATCATCACCACAATTATGATATATTCACCATTATGACATCACCATTATGACATGAAAACCATTATGACATTATCACTAATGTGATAACATTATCATTATGACATCATCATCATCATCATCATCATCATCATCATCATCATCATCATCATCATCATCACAATTATGATATCTTCACCACTGTGACATCATCACCATTATGACATGAACACCATTATGACATTATCACTATTGTGACAACATTATCATTATGACATCATCATCATCATCATCATCATCATCATTATGATGTCTTCACCAGTATGACATCATCACTATTATGACATCACCATTATGACATGAACACCATTATGACATTATCACTATTGTGACAACATTATCATTATGACATCATCATAATGATCATCATCATCATCATCATCATCATCACAATGATATCTTCACCATTGTGACATCATCACTATTATGACATCACAATTATGACATGAACACCTTTATGACATTATCACAATTGTGACAACATTATCTTTATGACATCATCATCGTCATCATCATCATCACCACAATTATGATATCTTCACCATTATGACATCACCATTATGACATGAACACCATTATGACATTATCACTAATGTGATAACATTATCATTATGACATCATCATCATCATCATCATCATCATCACCACAATTATGATATCTTCACCACTGTGACATCATCACCATTATGACATGAACACCATTATGACATTATCACTATTGTGACAACATTATCATTATGACATCATCATCATCATCATCATCATCATCATAATTATGATGTCTTCACCATTGTGACATCATCACTATTATGACATCACAATTATGACATAAACACCTTTATGACATTATCACAATTGTGACAACATTATCTTTATGACATCATCATCATCATCATCATCACCACAATTATGATATCTTCACGATTGTGACATCATCACTATTATGAAATCATTGCCATTATGACATGAACACCATTATGACATTATCACTATTGTGACATCATCATCATCATCATCATCATCATGATTATGATATCTTCACCATTGTTACATCATCACTATTATGACATCATCACCTTTATGACATGAACACCATTATGACATGATCACTATTGTGACAACATTATCATTATGACATCATCATCATCATCATCATCATCATCATCATCATCACAATTATGATATCTTCACCATTGTGACATCATCACTATTATGACATCACAATTATGACATGAACACCTTTATGACATTATCACAATTGTGACAACATTATCTTTATGACATCATCATCATCATCATCATCATCATCACCACAATTATGATATCTTCACCATTATGACATCACCATTATGACATGAACACCATTATGACATTATCACTAATGTGATAACATTATCATTATGACATCATCATCATCATCATCATCATCATCATCACCACCACAATTATATCTTCACCACTGTGACATCATCACCATTATGACATGAACACCATTATGACATTATCACTATTGTGACAACATTATCATTATGACATCATCATCATCATCATCAGCAGCAGCAGCAGCAGCAGCAGCATTATCATCACACTTAGGATAACTTCACCACTGTGACATCATCAATATTATGACATCATCACCATTATGACATGAACACCATTATGACATTATCACTATTGTGACAACATTATCATTATGACATCATCATCATCATCAGCAGCAGCAGCATCATTATCATCACACTTATGATAACTTCACCACTGTGACATCATCACTATTATGACATCATCACCATTATGACATGAACACCATTATGACATTATCACTATTGTGACAACATTATCATTATGACATCATCATCATTATCATCATCATCAACATCATCATCATAATTATGATGTCTTCACCAGTATGACATCATCACTATTATGACATCACCATTATGACATGAACACCATTATGACATTATCACTATTGTGACAACATTATCATTATGATATCATCATCATCATCATCATCATCATCATCATCATCATCATCATCACAATTATGATATATTCACCACTGTGACATCATCACCATTATGACATCATTGCCATTATGACATGAACACCATTATGACATTATCACTATTGTGACATCATCATCATCATCATCATCATGATTATGATATCTTCACCATTGTTACATCATCACTATTATGACATCATCACCTTTATGACATGAACACCATTATGACATGATCACTATTGTGACAACATTATCATTATGACATCATCATCATCATCATCAGCAGCAGCAGCAGCATCATTATCATCATCACACTTATGATAACTTCACCACTGTGACAACATCACTATTATGACATCATCACCATTATGACATGAACACCATTATGACATTATCACTAATGTGACAACATTATCATTATGACATAATCATCATAATCATCATCATCATCATCATCATCATCAGCATCACAATTCTGATATCTTAACCATTGTGACATCATCACATTTATGACATCACAATTATGTCATGAACAAAATTATGACATTTCACTATTTTGGATAACATTATCATTATGACATCATCATCATCATCATCATCATCATCAACAACAACATCATCATCCTCATCATAATTATATTTTCACCATTGTGACATCACCACTATTATGACATCACCATTATGACATTATCACTATTGTGACAACATTATCATTATGACATCATCATCATCATCATCATCATCATCATCATCACACTTATTATAACTTCACCACTGTGACATCTTCACTATTATGACATCACCATTATGACATAAACACCATTATGACATTATCACTATTATGACAACATTATCATTATGACATCATCATCATCATGATTATGATATCTTCACCATTGTGACATCATCACTATTATGACATCATCACCTTTATGACATGAACACCATTATGACATTATCACTATTGTGACAACAATATCATTATAACATCATCATCATCATCATCATCATCATCATCACAATTATGATATCTTCACCAGTATGACATCAACATTATGACATGAACACCATTATAACATTATCACTATTGTGACAACATTATCATTATGATATCATCATCATCATCATCATCATCATCATCATCACAATTATGATATATTCACCACTGTGACATCACCATTATGACATTATCACTATTGTGACAACATTATCATTATGACATCATCATAATGATGATCATCATCATCATCATCATCATCATCACAATTATGATATCTTCACCATTGTGACATCATCACTATTATGACATCACAATTATGACATGAACACCTTTATGACATTATCACAATTGTGACAACATTATCTTTATGACATCATCATCGTCATCATCATCATCATCATCACCACAATTATGATATATTCACCATTATGACATCACCATTATGACATGAAAACCATTATGACATTATCACTAATGTGATAACATTATCATTATGACATCATCATCATCATCATCATCATCATCATCACAATTATGATATCTTCACCACTGTGACATCATCACCATTATGACATGAACACCATTATGACATTATCACTATTGTGACAACATTATCATTATGACATCATCATCATCATCATCATCATCATCATTATGATGTCTTCACCAGTATGACATCATCACTATTATGACATCACCATTATGACATGAACACCATTATGACATTATCACTATTGTGACAACATTATCATTATGACATCATCATAATGATCATCATCATCATCATCATCATCATCATCACAATGATATCTTCACCATTGTGACATCATCACTATTATGACATCACAATTATGACATGAACACCTTTATGACATTATCACAATTGTGACAACATTATCTTTATGACATCATCATCGTCATCATCATCATCACCACAATTATGATATCTTCACCATTATGACATCACCATTATGACATGAACACCATTATGACATTATCACTAATGTGATAACATTATCATTATGACATCATCATCATCATCATCATCATCATCATCACCACAATTATGATATCTTCACCACTGTGACATCATCACCATTATGACATGAACACCATTATGACATTATCACTATTGTGACAACATTATCATTATGACATCATCATCATCATCATCATCATCATCATAATTATGATGTCTTCACCAGTATGACATCATCACTATTATGACATCACCATTATGACATGAACACCATTATGACATTATCACTATTGTGACAACATTATCATTATGATATCATCATCATCATCATCATCATCATCATCATCACAATTATGATATATTCACCACTGTGACATCATCACCATTATGACATTATCACTATTGCGACAACATTATCATTATGACATCATCATAATGATGATCATCATCATCACTATTATGACATCATTGCCATTATGACATGAACACCATTATGACATTATCACTATTGTGACATCATCATCATCACCATCACCATCATCATCGATTATGATATCTTCACCATTGTTACATCATCACTATTATGACATCATCACCTTTATGACATGAACACCATTATGACATGATCACTATTGTGACAACATTATCATTATGACATCATCATCATCATCATCATCATCACAATTATGATATCTTCACCATTGTTACATCATCACTATTATGACATCATCACCTTTATGACATGAACACCATTATGACATGATCACTATTGTGACATCATCACCATTATCATCATCATCATGATTATGATATCTTCACCATTGTTACATCATCACTATTATGACATCATCACCTTTATGACATGAACACCATTATGACATGATCACTATTGTGACAACATTATCATTATGACATCATCATCATCATCATCATCATCATCATCACAATTATGATATCTTCACCATTGTGACATCATCACTATTATGAAATCATTGCCATTATGACATGAACACCATTATGACATTATCACTATTGTGCCATCATCACCATTATCATCATCATCATCATCATCATCATGATTATGATATCTTCACCATTGTTACATCATCACTATTATGACATCATCACCTTTATGACATGAACACCATTATGACATGATCACTATTGTGACAACATTATCATTATGACATCATCATCATCATCATCATCATCATCATCATCACCACAATTATGATATCTTCACCATTGTGACATCATCACTATTATGACATCACAATTATGACATGAACACCTTTATGACATTATCACAATTGTGACAACATTATCTTTATGACATCATCATCATCATCATCATCATCATCACAATTATGATATCTTCACCATTGTGACATCATCACTATTATGAAATCATTGCCATTATGACATGAACACCATTATGACATTATCACTATTGTGACATCATCATCATCATCATCATCATGATTATAATATCTTCACAATTGTTACATCATCACTATTATGACATCATCACCTTTATGACATGAACACCATTATGACATGATCACTATTGTGACAACATTATCATTATGACATCATCATCATCATCATCATCATCATCACAATTATGATATCTTCACCATTGTGACATCATCACTATTATGACATCACAATTATGACATGAACACCTTTGTGACATTATCACAATTGTGACAACATTATCTTTATGACATCATCATCATCATCATCATCATCATCATCATCATCATCATCATCATCATCACCACAATGATATCTTCACCATTGTGACATCATCACTATTATGAAATCATTGCCATTATGACATGAACACCATTATGACATTATCACTATTGTGACATCATCATCATCATCATCATCATCATCATCATCATGATTATGATATCTTCACCATTGTTACATCATCACTATTATGACATCATCACGTTTATGACATGAACACCATTATGACATGTTCACTATTGTGACAACATTATCATTATGACATCATCATCATCATCATCATCATCACAATTATATCTTTACCATTGTGACATCATCACTATTATGACATCATTGCCATTATGACATGAACACCATTATGACATTATCACTATTGTGACATCATCATCATCATCATCATCATCATCACCATCATCATCATGATTATGATATCTTCACCATTGTTACATCATCACTATTATGACATCATCACCTTTATGACATGAACACCATTATGACATGATCACTATTGTGACAACATTATCATTATGACATCATCATCATCACAATTATGATATCTTCACCATTGTGACATCATCACTATTATGAAATCATTGCCATTATGACATGAACACCATTATGACATTATCACTATTGTGACATCATCATCATCATGATTATGATATCTTCACCATTGTTACATCATCACTATTATGACATCATCACCTTTATGACATGAACACCATTATGACATGATCACTATTGTGACAACATTATCATTATGACATCATCATCATCATCATCACAATTATGATATCTTCACCATTGTGACATCATCACTATTATGACATCACAATTATGACATGAACACCTTTATGACATTATCACAATTGTGACAACATTATCTTTATGACATCATCATCATCATCATCATCATCATCATCATCATCATCACCACAATTATGATATCTTCACCATTATGACATCACCATTATGACATGAACACCATTATGACATTATCACTAATGTGATAACATTATCATTATGACATCATCATCATCATCATCATCATCATCATCATCATCACCACAATTATATCTTCACCACTGTGACATCATCACCATTATGACATGAACACCATTATGACATTATCACTATTGTGACAACATTATCATTATGACATCATCATCAGCAGCAGCAGCATCATTATCATCACACTTATGATAACTTCACCACTGTGACATCATCACTATTATGACATCATCACCATTATGACATGAACACCATTATGACATTATCACTATTGTGACAACATTATCATTATGACATCATCATCATTATCATCATCATCAACATCATCATCATCATAATTATGATGTCTTCACCAGTATGACATCATCACTATTATGACATCACCATTATGACATGAACACCATTATGACATTATCACTATTGTGACAACATTATCATTATGACATCATCATCATCATCATCATCATCATCATCATCATCATCATCATCATCATCATCACAATTATGATATATTCACCACTGTGACATCATCACCATTATGACATCATTGCCATTATGACATGAACACCATTATGACATTATCACTATTGTGACATCATCATCATCATCATCATCATCATCATCATCATGATTATGATATCTTCACCATTGTTACATCATCACTATTATGACATCATCACCTTTATGACATGAACACCATTATGACATGATCACTATTGTGACAACATTATCATTATGACATCATCATCATCATCATCATCATCATCATCATCACAATTATGATATCTTCACCATTATGACATCACCATTATGACATGAACACCATTATGACATTATCACTAATGTGATAACATTATCATTATGACATCATCATCATCATCATCAGCAGCAGCAGCAGCATCATTATCATCATCACACTTATGATAACTTCACCACTGTGACAACATCACTATTATGACATCATCACCATTATGACATGAACACCATTATGACATTATCACTAATGTGACAACATTATCATTATGACATAATCATCATAATCATCATCATCATCATCATCATCAGCAGCAGCATCACAATTCTGATATCTTAACCATTGTGACATCATCACATTTATGACATCACAATTATGTCATGAACAAAATTATGACATTTCACTATTTTGGATAACATTATCATTATGACATCATCATCATCATCATCATCATCATCAACAACAACAACATCATCATCCTCATCATAATTATATTTTCACCATTGTGACATCACCACTATTATGACATCACCATTATGACATTATCACTATTGTGACAACATTATCATTATGACATCATCATCATCATCATCATCATCATCACACTTATTATAACTTCACCACTGTGACATCTTCACTATTATGACATCACCATTATGACATTATCACTATTATGACAACATTATCATTATGACATCATCATGATTATGATATCTTCACCATTGTGACATCATCACTATTATGACATCATCACCTTTATGACATGAACACCATTATGACATTATCACTATTGTGACAACAATATCATTATAACATCATCATCATCATCATCATCACAATTATGATATCTTCACCAGTATGACATCAACATTATGACATGAACACCATTATAACATTATCACTATTGTGACAACATTATCATTATGATATCATCATCATCATCATCATCATCATCATCATCATCATCATCATCACAATTATGATATATTCACCACTGTGACATCACCATTATGACATTATCACTATTGTGACAACATTATCATTATGACATCATCATAATGATGATCATCATCATCATCATCACAATTATGATATCTTCACCATTGTGACATCATCACTATTATGACATCACAATTATGACATGAACACCTTTATGACATTATCACAATTGTGACAACATTATCTTTATGACATCATCATCGTCATCATCATCATCATCAACACAATTATGATATATTCACCATTATGACATCACCATTATGACATGAAAACCATTATGACATTATCACTAATGTGATAACATTATCATTATGACATCATCATCATCATCATCATCATCATCATCACAATTATGATATCTTCACCACTGTGACATCATCACCATTATGACATGAACACCAATATGACATTATCACTATTGTGACAACATTATCATTATAACATCATCATCATCATCATCATCATCATCATCATCAGCAGCAGCATTATCATCACACTTATGATAACTTCACCACTGTGACATCATCACTATTATGACATCATCACCATTATGACATGAACACCATTATGACATTATCACTATTGTGACAACATTATCATTATGACATCATCATCATCATCATCATCATTATGATGTCTTCACCAGTATGACATCATCACTATTATGACATCACCATTATGACATGAACACCATTATGACATTATCACTATTGTGACAACATTATCATTATGACATCATCATAATGATCATCATCATCATCATCGTCATCATCATCATCATCATCACAATGATATCTTCACCATTGTGACATCATCACTATTATGACATCACAATTATGACATGAACACCTTTATGACATTATCACAATTGTGACAACATTATCTTTATGACATCATCATCGTCATCATCATCATCATCATCATCATCATCATCACCACAATTATGATATCTTCACCATTATGACATCACCATTATGACATGAACACCATTATGACATTATCACTAATGTGATAACATTATCATTATGACATCATCATCATCATCATCACCACAATTATGATATCTTCACCACTGTGACATCATCACCATTATGACATGAACACCATTATGACATTATCACTATTGTGACAACATTATCATTATGACATCATCATCATCATCATCAGCAGCAGCATCATTATCATCACACTTATGATAACTTCACCACTGTGACATCATCACTATTATGACATCATCACCATTATGACATGAACACCATTATGACATTATCACTATTGTGACAACATTATCATTATGACATCATCATCATCATCATCATCATCATCATCATCATCATCATAATTATGATGTCTTCACCAGTATGACATCATCACTATTATGACATCACCATTATGACATGAACACCATTATGACATTATCACTATTGTGACAACATTATCATTATGATATCATCATCATCATCATCATCATCATCATCACAATTATGATATATTCACCACTGTGACATCATCACCATTATGACATTATCACTATTGCGACAACATTATCATTATGACATCATCATAATGATGATCATCATCATCATCACAATTATGATATCTTCACCATTGTGACATCATCACTATTATGACATCATTGCCATTATGACATGAACACCATTATGACATTATCACTATTGTGACATCATCATCATCACCATCACCATCATCATCGATTATGATATCTTCACCATTGTTACATCATCACTATTATGACATCATCACCTTTATGACATGAACACCATTATTACATGATCACTATTGTGACAACATTATCATTATGACATCATCATCATCATCATCATCATAATTATGATATCTTCACCATTGTGACATCATCACTATTATGACATCACAATTATGACATGAACACCTTTATGACATTATCACAATTGTGACAACATTATCTTTATGACATCATCATCATCATCACCACCACCACCACAATTATGATATCTTCACCATTATGACATCACCATTATGACATGAACACCATTATGACATTATCACTAATGTGATAACATTATCATTATGACATCATCAGCAGCAGCAGCAGCAGCAGCATCATTATCATCATCACACTTATGATAACTTCACCACTGTGACATCATCACTATTATGACATCATCACCATTATGACATGAACACCATTATGACATTATCACTATTGTGACAACATTATCATTATGACATCATCATCATCATCATCATCAGCAGCAGCAGCAGGAGCATCATTATCATCATCACACTTATGATAACTTCACCACTGTGACATCATCACTATTATGACATCATCACCATTATGACATGAACACCATTATGACATTATCACTAATGTGACAACATTATCATTATGACATCATCATCATCATCATCATCATCATCACAATTATGATATCTTCACCATTGTGACATCATCACTATTATGACATCACAATTATGACATGAACACCTTTGTGACATTATCACAATTGTGACAACATTATCTTTATGACATCATCGTCATCATCATCATCATCATCATCATCATCATCATCATCATCACCACAATGATATCTTCACCATTGTGACATCATCACTATTATGAAATCATTGCCATTATGACATGAACACCATTATGACATTATCACTATTGTGACATCATCATCATCATCATCATCATCATCATGATTATGATATCTTCACCATTGTTACATCATCACTATTATGACATCATCACGTTTATGACATGAACACCATTATGACATGTTCACTATTGTGACAACATTATCATTATGACATCATCATCATCATCATCATCATCATCATCATCACAATTATATCTTTACCATTGTGACATCATCACTATTATGACATCATTGCCATTATGACATGAACACCATTATGACATTATCACTATTGTGACATCATCATCATCATCATCATCATCATCATCACCATCATCATCATGATTATGATATCTTCACCATTGTTACATCATCACTATTATGACATCATCACCTTTATGACATGAACACCATTATGACATGATCACTATTGTGACAACATTATCATTATGACATCATCATCATCACAATTATGATATCTTCACCATTGTGACATCATCACTATTATGAAATCATTGCCATTATGACATGAACACCATTATGACATTATCACTATTGTGACATCATCATCATCATGATTATGATATCTTCACCATTGTTACATCATCACTATTATGACATCATCACCTTTATGACATGAACACCATTATGACATGATCACTATTGTGACAACATTATCATTATGACATCATCATCATCATCACAATTATGATATCTTCACCATTGTGACATCATCACTATTATGACATCACAATTATGACATGAACACCTTTATGACATTATCACAATTGTGACAACATTATCTTTATGACATCATCATCATCATCATCATCATCATCATCATCATCACCACAATTATGATATCTTCACCATTATGACATCACCATTATGACATGAACACCATTATGACATTATCACTAATGTGATAACATTATCATTATGACATCATCATCATCATCATCATCATCATCATCATCACCACAATTATATCTTCACCACTGTGACATCATCACCATTATGACATGAACACCATTATGACATTATCACTATTGTGACAACATTATCATTATGACATCATCATCAGCAGCAGCAGCATCATTATCATCACACTTATGATAACTTCACCACTGTGACATCATCACTATTATGACATCATCACCATTATGACATGAACACCATTATGACATTATCACTATTGTGACAACATTATCATTATGACATCATCATCATTATCATCATCATCAACATCATCATCATCATAATTATGATGTCTTCACCAGTATGACATCATCACTATTATGACATCACCATTATGACATGAACACCATTATGACATTATCACTATTGTGACAACATTATCATTATGACATCATCATCATCATCATCATCATCATCATCATCATCATCATCACAATTATGATATATTCACCACTGTGACATCATCACCATTATGACATCATTGCCATTATGACATGAACACCATTATGACATTATCACTATTGTGACATCATCATCATCATCATCATCATCATCATCATGATTATGATATCTTCACCATTGTTACATCATCACTATTATGACATCATCACCTTTATGACATGAACACCATTATGACATGATCACTATTGTGACAACATTATCATTATGACATCATCATCATCATCATCATCATCATCATCATCACAATTATGATATCTTCACCATTATGACATCACCATTATGACATGAACACCATTATGACATTATCACTAATGTGATAACATTATCATTATGACATCATCATCATCATCATCAGCAGCAGCAGCAGCATCATTATCATCATCACACTTATGATAACTTCACCACTGTGACAACATCACTATTATGACATCATCACCATTATGACATGAACACCATTATGACATTATCACTAATGTGACAACATTATCATTATGACATAATCATCATAATCATCATCATCATCATCATCAGCAGCAGCATCACAATTCTGATATCTTAACCATTGTGACATCATCACATTTATGACATCACAATTATGTCATGAACAAAATTATGACATTTCACTATTTTGGATAACATTATCATTATGACATCATCATCATCATCATCATCATCATCAACAACAACAACATCATCATCCTCATCATAATTATATTTTCACCATTGTGACATCACCACTATTATGACATCACCATTATGACATTATCACTATTGTGACAACATTATCATTATGACATCATCATCATCATCATCATCATCATCACACTTATTATAACTTCACCACTGTGACATCTTCACTATTATGACATCACCATTATGACATTATCACTATTATGACAACATTATCATTATGACATCATCATGATTATGATATCTTCACCATTGTGACATCATCACTATTATGACATCATCACCTTTATGACATGAACACCATTATGACATTATCACTATTGTGACAACAATATCATTATAACATCATCATCATCATCATCATCACAATTATGATATCTTCACCAGTATGACATCAACATTATGACATGAACACCATTATAACATTATCACTATTGTGACAACATTATCATTATGATATCATCATCATCATCATCATCATCATCATCATCATCATCACAATTATGATATATTCACCACTGTGACATCACCATTATGACATTATCACTATTGTGACAACATTATCATTATGACATCATCATAATGATGATCATCATCATCATCATCACAATTATGATATCTTCACCATTGTGACATCATCACTATTATGACATCACAATTATGACATGAACACCTTTATGACATTATCACAATTGTGACAACATTATCTTTATGACATCATCATCGTCATCATCATCATCATCAACACAATTATGATATATTCACCATTATGACATCACCATTATGACATGAAAACCATTATGACATTATCACTAATGTGATAACATTATCATTATGACATCATCATCATCATCATCATCATCATCATCATCATCACAATTATGATATCTTCACCACTGTGACATCATCACCATTATGACATGAACACCAATATGACATTATCACTATTGTGACAACATTATCATTATAACATCATCATCATCATCATCATCATCATCATCATCAGCAGCAGCATTATCATCACACTTATGATAACTTCACCACTGTGACATCATCACTATTATGACATCATCACCATTATGACATGAACACCATTATGACATTATCACTATTGTGACAACATTATCATTATGACATCATCATCATCATCATCATTATGATGTCTTCACCAGTATGACATCATCACTATTATGACATCACCATTATGACATGAACACCATTATGACATTATCACTATTGTGACAACATTATCATTATGACATCATCATAATGATCATCATCATCATCATCGTCATCATCATCATCATCATCACAATGATATCTTCACCATTGTGACATCATCACTATTATGACATCACAATTATGACATGAACACCTTTATGACATTATCACAATTGTGACAACATTATCTTTATGACATCATCATCGTCATCATCATCATCATCATCATCATCATCATCACCACAATTATGATATCTTCACCATTATGACATCACCATTATGACATGAACACCATTATGACATTATCACTAATGTGATAACATTATCATTATGACATCATCATCATCATCATCACCACAATTATGATATCTTCACCACTGTGACATCATCACCATTATGACATGAACACCATTATGACATTATCACTATTGTGACAACATTATCATTATGACATCATCATCATCATCATCAGCAGCAGCATCATTATCATCACACTTATGATAACTTCACCACTGTGACATCATCACTATTATGACATCATCACCATTATGACATGAACACCATTATGACATTATCACTATTGTGACAACATTATCATTATGACATCATCATCATCATCATCATCATCATCATCATCATAATTATGATGTCTTCACCAGTATGACATCATCACTATTATGACATCACCATTATGACATGAACACCATTATGACATTATCACTATTGTGACAACATTATCATTATGATATCATCATCATCATCATCATCATCATCATCATCATCACAATTATGATATATTCACCACTGTGACATCATCACCATTATGACATTATCACTATTGCGACAACATTATCATTATGACATCATCATAATGATGATCATCATCATCATCACAATTATGATATCTTCACCATTGTGACATCATCACTATTATGACATCATTGCCATTATGACATGAACACCATTATGACATTATCACTATTGTGACATCATCATCATCACCATCACCATCATCATCGATTATGATATCTTCACCATTGTTACATCATCACTATTATGACATCATCACCTTTATGACATGAACACCATTATTACATGATCACTATTGTGACAACATTATCATTATGACATCATCATCATCATCATCATCATAATTATGATATCTTCACCATTGTGACATCATCACTATTATGACATCACAATTATGACATGAACACCTTTATGACATTATCACAATTGTGACAACATTATCTTTATGACATCATCATCATCATCACCACCACCACCACAATTATGATATCTTCACCATTATGACATCACCATTATGACATGAACACCATTATGACATTATCACTAATGTGATAACATTATCATTATGACATCATCATCAGCAGCAGCAGCAGCAGCATCATTATCATCATCACACTTATGATAACTTCACCACTGTGACATCATCACTATTATGACATCATCACCATTATGACATGAACACCATTATGACATTATCACTATTGTGACAACATTATCATTATGACATCATCATCATCATCATCAGCAGCAGCAGCAGCAGGAGCATCATTATCATCATCACACTTATGATAACTTCACCACTGTGACATCATCACTATTATGACATCATCACCATTATGACATGAACACCATTATGACATTATCACTAATGTGACAACATTATCATTATGACATAATCATCATCATCATCATCATCATCATCATCATCATCAGCAGCAGCAGCATCACAATTATGATTTCTTAACCATTGTGACATCATCACATTTATGACATCACAATTATGTCATGAACAAAATTATGACATTTCACTATTTTGGATAACATTATCATTATGACATCATCATCATCATCATCATCATCATCATCATCATCATCACCACAATTATGATATCTTCACCACTGTGACATCATCACCATTATGACATGAACACCATTATGTGACAACATTAGCATTATGACATCATCATCATCATCATCATCAGCATCAT
>NC_086447.1:622354402-622359402 GCF_028390025.1 Pseudophryne corroboree | reverse complement strand
GTGACATCATCATCATCATCATCATCATCATCATCATCATCATCACAACTATGATATCTTAACCATTGTGACATCATCACATTTATGACATCACCATTATGACATGAACACAATTATGACATTATCACTATTTTGGACAACATTATCATTATGACATCATCATCATCATCATCATCATCATCATGATATCTTCACCATTGTGACATCATTACTATTATGACATGAACACCATTATGACATTATCACTATTTTGGACAACATTATCATTATGACATCATCATCATCATCATCATCATCATCATCATCATCATCATCATCATCATCACAATTATGATATCTTCACCATTGTGACATCATCACTATTATGACATCACCATAATGACATGAACACCATTATGACATGAACACTTTTGTGACAACATTATCATTATGACATCATCATCATCATCATCATCATCATCATCATCATCATCATCATCATCATCACAATTATGATATCTTCACCATTGTGACATTATCACTATTATGACATCACAATTATGACATGAACACCATTATGACATTATCACTATTGTGACAACATTATCATTATGACATCATCATCATCATCATCATCATCACCACCACAATTATGATATCTTCACCATTGTGACATCATTACTATTATGACATGAACACCATTATGACATGAACACCATTATGACATTATCACTATTGTGACAACATTATTATTATGACATCATCATCATCATCATCATCATCACCACAATTATGATATCTTCACCATTGTGACATCATCACTATTATGACATGAACACCATTATGGCATTATCACTATTGTTACATCATCATCATCATCATCATCATCATCATCATCATCATTATCATCATCATCACAATTATGATATCTTAACCATTGTGACATCATCACATTTATGACATCACCATTATGACATGAACACAATTATGACATTATCACTATTTTGGACAACATTATCATTATGACATCATCATCATCATCACAATTATGATATCTTCACCATTGTGACATCATTACTATTATGACATGAACACCATTATGACATGAACATCATTATGACATTATCACTATTGTGACAACATTATTATTATGACATCATCATCATCACCACCACAATTATGATATCTTCACCATTGTGACATCATCACTATTATGACATCATCACCATTATGACATGAACACCATTATGGCATTATCACTATTGTGACATCATCATCATCATCACAATTATGATATCTTAACCATTGTGACATCATCACATTTATGACATCACCATTATGACATGAACACAATTATGATATTATCACTATTTTGGACAACATTATCATTATGACATCATCATCATCATCACAGTTATGATATCTTCACCATTGTGACATCATTACTATTATGACATGAACACCATTATGACATGAACATCATTATGACATTATCACTATTGTGACAACATTATTATTATGACATCATCATCTTCATCATCATCATCATCATCGCAATTATGATATCTTAACCATTGTGACATCATCACATTCATGACATCACCATTATGACATGAACACAATTATGACATTATCACTATTTTGGACAACATTATCATTATGACATCATCATCATCATCATCATCATCATCATCATCATCATCACAAGTATGATATCTTCACCATTGGGACATCATCACTATTATGACATCATCACCATTATGACATGAACACCATTATGGCATTATCACTATTGTGACATCATCATCATCATCATCATCATCACAATTATGATATCTTCACCATTGTGACATCATTACTATTATGACATGAACACCATTATGACATTATCACTATTTTGGACAACATTATCATTATGACATCATCATCATCATCATTATCATCATAATCATCATCATCATCATCATCATCACAATTATGATATCTTCACCATTGTGACATCATCACTATTATGACATCACCATTATGACATGAACACCATTATGACATGAACACTATTGTGACAACATTACCATTATGACATCATCATCATCATCATCATCAGCATCATCACAATTATGATATCTTCACCATTGTGACATCATCACTATTATGACATCATCACCATTATGACATGAACACCATTATGGCATTATCACTATTGTTACATCATCATCATCATCATCATCATCATCATCATCATCACAATTATGATATCTTAACCATTGTGACATCATCACATTTATGACATCACCATTATGACATGAACACAATTATGACATTATCACTATTTTGGACAACATTATCATTATGACATCATCATCATCATCATCACAATTATGATATCTTCACCATTGTGACATCATTACTATTATGACATGAACACCATTATGACATGAACATCATTATGACATTATCACTATTGTGACAACATTATTATTATGACATCATCATCATCATCATCATCATCATCATCATCGCAATTATGATATCTTCACCATTGTGACATCATCACTATTATGACATCATCACCATTATGACATGAACACCATTATGGCATTATCACTATTGTGACATCATCATCATCATCATCATCATCATCATCATCACAATTATATCTTAACCATTGTGACATCATCACATTTATGACATCACCATTATGACATGAACACAATTATGATATTATCACTATTTTGGACAACATTATCATTATGACATCATCATCATCATCATCATCATCTTCACAGTTATGATATCTTCACCATTGTGACATCATTACTATTATGACATGAACACCATTATGACATGAACACCATTATGACATTATCACTATTGTGACAACATTATTATTATGACATCATCATCATCATCATCATCATCATCATCGCAATTATGATATCTTCACCATTGTGACATCATCACTATTATGACATCATCACCATTATGACATGAACACCATTATGGCATTATCACTATTGTTACATCATCATCATCATCATCATCATCATCATCATCATCATCATCATCATCACAATTATGATATCTTTACCATTGTGACATCATCACATTTATGATATCACCATTATGACATGAACACAATTATGACATTATCACTATTTTGGACAACATTATCATTATGACATCATTATCATCATCATCATCATCATCATCATCATCATCATCACAAGTATGATATCTTCACCATTGGGACATCATCACATTTATGACATCACCATTATGACATGAACACGATTATGACATTATCACTATTGTGACAACATTATTATTATGACATCATCATCTTCATCATCATCATCATCATCATCATCATCATCATCATCATCATCGCAATTATGATATTTTCACCACTGTGACATCATCACTATTATGACATCATCACCATTATGACATGAACACCATTAAGGCATTATCACTATTGTGACATCATCATCATCATCATCATCATCATCATCATCATTATGATATCTTAACCATTGTGACATCATCACATTTATGACATCACCATTATGACATGAACACAATTATGACATTATCACTATTTTGGACAACATTATCATTATGACATCATCATCATCATCATCATCATCATCATCATCATCATCACAAGTATGATATCTTCACCATTGGGACATCATCACTATTCTTACATCACCATTATGACATGAACACCAGTATGACATTATCACTATTGTGACAACATTATTATGACATCATCATCATCATCATCATCATCATCATCATCATCATCATCACAATTATGATATCTTCACCATTGTGACATCATCACTATTATGACATCATCACCATTATGACATGAACACCATTATGGCATTATCACTATTGTGACATCATCACCATCATCATCATCATCATCATCATCATCATCATCATCATCATCATCACAATTATGATATCTTAACCATTGTGACATCATCACATTAATGACATCACCATTATGACATGAACACAATTATGACATTATCACTATTTTGGACAACATTATCATTATGACATCATCATCATCATCACAATTACGATATCTTCACCATTGTGACATCATTACTATTATGACATGAACACCATTATGACATTATCACTATTTTGGACAACATTATCATTATGACATCATCATCATCATCATCATCATCATCATCATCATCACAATTATTATATCTTCACCATTGTGACATCATCACTATTATGACATCACCATTATGACATGAACACCATTATGACATGAACACTATTGTGACAACATTATCATTATGACATCATCATCATCATCATCATCATCATCATCATCATCAGCATCACAATTATGATATCTTCACCATTGTGACATTATCACTATTATGACATCACAATTATGACATGAACACCATTATGACATTATCACTATTGTGACAACATTATCATTATGACATCATCATCATCATCATCACCACAATTATGATATCTTTACCATTGTGACATCATTACTATTATGACATGAACACCATTATGACATGAACACCATTATGACATTATCACTATTGTGACAACATTATTATTATGACATCATCATCATCATCATCATCATCATCGCAATTATGATATCTTCACCATTGTGACATCATCACTATTATGACATCATCACCATTATGACATGAACACGATTATGACATTATCACTATTGTGACAACATTATCAATATGACATCTTCATCATCATCATCATCATCATCATTATAATTATGATATCTTCACCATTGTGACATCATCACTATTATGACATCATCACCATTATGACATGAACACCATTATGGCATTATCACTATTGTTACATCATCATCATCATCATCATCATCATCATCATAATTATGATATCTTAACCATTGTGACATCATCACATTTATGACATCACCATTATGACATGAACACAATTATGACATTATCACTATTTTGGACAACATTATCATTATG
>NC_086447.1:622344402-622346902 GCF_028390025.1 Pseudophryne corroboree | reverse complement strand
TTATCATTATGACATCATCATCATCATCACAGTTATGATATCTTCACCATTGTGACATCATTACTATTATGACATGAACACCATTATGACATGAACATCATTATGACATTATCACTATTGTGACAACATTATTATTATGACATCATCATCTTCATCATCATCATCATCATCATCATCATCATCGCAATTATGATATCTTAACCATTGTGACATCATCACATTTATGACATCACCATTATGACATGAACACAATTATGACATTATCACTATTTTGGACAACATTATCATTATGACATCATCATCATCATCATCATCATCATCATCATCACAAGTATGATATCTTCACCATTGGGACATCATCACTATTCTTACATCACCATTATGACATGAACACCAGTATGACATTATCACTATTGTGACAACATTATTATTATGACATCATCATCATCATCATCATCATCATCATCATCACCATCACAATTATGATATCTTCACCATTGTTACATCATCACTATTATGACATCATCACCATTATGACATGAACACCATTATGGCATTATCACTATTGTGACATCATCATCATCATCATCATCACAATTATATCTTAACCATTGTGACATCATCACATTTATGACATCACCATTATGACATGAACACAATTATGACATTATCACTATTTTGGACAACATTATCATTATGACATCATCATCATCATCATCATCATCATCATCATCACAATTATGATATCTTCACCATTGTGACATCATTACTATTATGACATGAACACCATTATGACATTATCACTATTTTGGACAACATTATCATTATGACATCATCATCATCATAATCATCATCATCATCATCATCATCATCACAATAATGATATCTTCACCATTGTGACATCATCACTATTATGACATCACCATTATGACATGGACACCATTATGACATGAACACTATTGTGACAACATTATCATTATGACATCATCATCATCATCATCATCATCATCATCGCAATTATGATATCTTCACCATTGTGACATCATCACTTTTATGACATCATCACCATTATGACATGAACACGATTATGACATTATCACTATTGTGACAACATTATCAATATGACATCATCATCATCATCATCATCATCATCATCATCATCATCATCATCATCATCACAATTATGATATCTTCACCATTGTGAAATCATCACTATTATGACATCATCACCATTATGACATGAACACCATTATGGCATTATCACTATTTTGGACAACATTATCATTATGACATCATCATCATCATCATCATCACCACAAGTATGATATCTTCACCATTGGGACATCATCACTATTATGACATCATCACCATTATGACATGAACACCATTATGGCATTATCACTATTGTGACATCATCACCATCATCATCATCATCATCATCATCATCATCATCATCATCATCATCATCATCATCACAATTATGATATCTTAACCATTGTGACATCATCACATTAATGACATCACCATTATGACATGAACACAATTATGACATTATCACTATTTTGGACAACATTATCATTATGACATCATCATCATCATCATCACAATTATGATATCTTCACCATTGTGACATCATTACTATTATGACATGAACACCATTATGACATTATCACTATTTTGGACAACATTATCATTATGACATCATCATCATCATCATCATCATCATCATCATCACAATTATTATATCTTCACCATTGTGACATCATCACTATTATGACATCACCATTATGACATGAACACCATTATGACATGAACACTATTGTGACAACATTATCATTATGACATCATCATCATCATCATCATCATCATCATCAGCATCACAATTATGATATCTTCACCATTGTGACATTATCACTATTATGACATCACAATTATGACATGAACACCATTATGACATTATCACTATTGTGACAACATTATCATTATGACATCATCATCATCATCATCACCACAATTATGATATCTTTACCATTGTGACATCATTACTATTATGACATGAACACCATTATGACATGAACACCATTATGACATTATCACTATTGTGACAACATTATTATTATGACATCATCATCATCATCATCATCATCATCATCATCATCATCGCAATTATGATATCTTCACCATTGTGACATCATCACTATTATGACATCATCACCATTATGACATGAACACGATTATGACATTATCACTATTGTGACAACATTATCAATATGACATCTTCATCATCATCATCATCATCATCATTATAATTATGATATCTTCACCATTGTGACATCATCACTATTATGACATCATCACCATTATGACATGAACACCATTATGGCATTATCACTATTGTTACATCATCATCATCATCATCATCATCATCATCATCATCATCATCACAATTATGATATCTTCACCATTGTGACATCATTACTATTATGACATGAACACAATT
>NC_086447.1:622319402-622321902 GCF_028390025.1 Pseudophryne corroboree | reverse complement strand
ATGACATCATCACCATTATGACATGAACACCATTATGGCATTATCACTATTGTGACAACATTATTATTATGACATCATCATCATCATCATCATCATCATTATCATCACAATTATGATATCTTCACCATTGTGACATCATTACTATTATGACATGAACACCATTATGACATTATCACTATTTTGGACAACATTATCATTATGACATCATCATCATCATAATCATCATCATCATCATCATCATCACAATTATGATATCTTCACCATTGTGACATCATCACTATTATGACATCACCATTATGACATGAACACCATTATGACATGAACACTATTGTGACAACATTATCATTATGACATCATCATCATCATCAGCATCAGCATCACAATTATGATATCTTCACCATTGTGACATTATCACTATTATGACATCACAATTATGAAATGAACACCATTATGACATTATCACTATTGTGACAACATTATCATTATGACATCATCATCATCATCACAATTATGATATCTTCACCATTGTGACATCATTACTATTATGACATGAACACCATTATGACATGAACACCATTATGACATTATCACTATTGTGACAACATTATAATTATGACATCATCATCATCATCATCATCATCATCATCATCGCAATTATGATATCTTTACCATTGTGACATCATCACTATTATGACATCATCACCATTATGACATGAACACGATTATGACATTATCACTATTGTGACAACATTATTATTATGACATCATCATCATCATCATCATCATCATCATCATCATCGCAATTATGATATCTTCACCATTGTGACATCATCACTATTATGACATCATCACCATTATGACATGAACACCATTATGGCATTATCACTATTGTTACATCATCATCATCACCATCATCATCACAATTATGATATCTTAACCATTGTGACATCATCACATTTATGACATCACCATTATGACATGAACACAATTATGACATTATCACTATTTTGGACAACATTATCATTATGACATCATCATCATCACAATTATGATATCTTCACCATTGTGACATCATTACTATTATGACATGAACACCATTATGACATGAACATCATTATGACATTATCACTATTGTGACAACATTATTATTATGACATCATCATCATCATCATCATCATCATTATCATCGCAATTATGATATCTTCACCATTGTGACATCATCACTATTATGACATCATCACCATTATGACATGAACACCATTATGGCATTATCACTATTGTGACATCATCATCATCATCATCATCATCACAATTATGATATCTTAACCATTGTGACATCATCACATTTATGACATCACCATTATGACATGAACACAATTATGATATTATCATTATTTTGGACAACATTATCATTATGACATCATCATCATCATCATCATCACAGTTATAGCTTCACCATTGTGACATCATTACTATTATGACATGAACACCATTATGACATGAACATCATTATGACATTATCACTATTGTGACAACATTATTATTATGACTTCATCATCATCATCATCATCATCATCATCATCGCAATTATGATATCTTCACCATTGTGACATCATCACTATTATGACATCATCACCATTATGACATGAACACGATTATGACATTATCACTATTGTGACAACATTATCAATATGACATCATCATCATCATCACCACAATTATGATATCTTCACCATTGTGACATCATCACTATTATGACATCATTACCATTATGACATGAACACCATTATGGCATTATCACTATTGTGACATCATCACTATTATGACATCATCACCATTATGACATGAACACGATTATGACATTATCACTATTGTGACAACATTATCAATATGACATCATCATCATCATCATCACAATTATGATATCTTCACCATTGTGACATCATCACTATTATGACATCATCACCATTATGACATGAACACCATTATGGCATTATCACTATTGTTACATCATCATCATCATAATTATGATATCTTAACCATTGTGACATCATCACATTTATGACATCACCATTATGACATGAACACAATTATGACATTTTCACTATTTTGGACAACATTATCATTATGACATCATCATCATCATCATCATTATGATATCTTCACCATTGTGACATCATCACTATTATGACATCATCACCATTATGACATGAACACCATTATGGCATTATCACTATTGTGACATCATCATCATCATCATCATCATCATCATCATCATCACAATTATGATATCTTAACCATTGTGACATCATCACATTTATGACATCACCATTATGACATGAACACAATTATGACATTATCACTATTTTGGACAACATTATCATTATGACATCATCATCATCATCATCATCATCATCATCATCGCAATTATGATATCTTCACCATTGTGACATCATCACTATTATGACATCATCACCATTATGACATGAACACCATTATG
>NC_086447.1:622311902-622314402 GCF_028390025.1 Pseudophryne corroboree | reverse complement strand
ATTATGATATCTTCACCATTGTGACATCATCACTATTATGACATCACCACCATTATGACATGAACACGATTATGACATTATCACTATTGTGACAACATTATCAATATGACATCATCATCATCATCATCATCATCACAATTATGATATCTTCACCATTGTGACATCATCACTATTATGACATCATCACCATTATGACATGAACACCATTATGGCATTATCACTATTGTTACATCATCATCATCATCATAATTATGATATCTTAACCATTGTGACATCATCACATTTATGACATCACCATTATGACATGAACACAATTATGACATTTTCACTATTTTGGACAACATTATCATTATGACATCATCATCATCATCATCATTATGATATCTTCACCATTGTGACATCATCACTATTATGACATCATCACCATTATGACATGAACACCATTATGGCATTATCACTATTGTGACATCATCATCATCATCATCATCATCATCATCATCACAATTATGATATCTTAACCATTGTGACATCATCACATTTATGACATCACCATTATGACATGAACACAATTATGACATTATCACTATTTTGGACAACATTATCATTATGACATCATCATCATCATCATCATCATCATCATCATCGCAATTATGATATCTTCACCATTGTGACATCATCACTATTATGACATCATCACCATTATGACATGAACACCATTATGGCATTATCACTATTGTTACATCATCATCATAATTATGATATCTTAACCATTGTGACATCATCACATTTATGACATCACCATTATGACATGAACACAATTATGACATTATCACTATTTTGGACAACATTATCATTATGACATCATCATCATCATCATCATTATGATATCTTCACCATTGTGACATCATCACTATTATGACATCATCACCATTATGACATGAACACCATTATGGCATTATCACTATTGTGACATCATCATCATCATCATCATCATCATCATCACAATTATGATATCTTAACCATTGTGACATCATCACATTTATGACATCACCATTATGACATGAACACAATTATGACATTATCACTATTTTGGACAACATTATCATTATGACATCATCATCATCATCATCATCATCATCATCATCGCAATTATGATATCTTCACCATTGTGACATCATCACTATTATGACATCATCACCATTATGACATGAACACCATTATGGCATTATCACTATTGTGACATCATCATCATCATCATCATCATCATCATCACAATTATGATATCTTCACCATTGTGACATCATTACTATTATGACATGAACACCATTATGACATTATCACTATTTTGGACAACATTATCATTATGACATCATCATCATCATCATCATCATTATCATCATAATCATCATCATCATCACAATTATGATATCTTCACCATTGTGACATCATTACTATTATGACATGAACACCATTATGACATGAACACCATTATGACATTATCACTATTGTGACAACATTATTATTATGACATCATCATCATCATCATCATCATCATCATCATCATCATCATCGCAATTATGATATCTTCACCATTGTGACATCATCACTATTATGACATCATCACCATTATGACATGAACACGATTATGACATTATCACTATTGTGACAACATTATCAATATGACATCATCATCATCATCATCATCATCATCATCACAATTATGATATCTTCACCATTGTGACATCATCACTATTATGACATCATCACCATTATGACATGAACACCATTATGGCATTATCACTATTGTTACATCATCATCATCATCATCATCATCATCATCATAATTATGATATCTTAACCATTGTGACATCATCACATTTATGACATCACCATTATGACATGAACACAATTATGACATTATCACTATTTTGGACAACATTATCATTATGACATCATCATCATCATCATCATCATTATGATATCTTCACCATTGTGACATCATCACTATTATGACATCATCACCATTATGACATGAACACCATTATGGCATTATCACTATTGTGACAACATTATTATTATGACATCATCATCATTATCATCACAATTATGATATCTTCACCATTGTGACATCATTACTATTATGACATGAACACCATTATGACATTATCACTATTTTGGACAACATTATCATTATGACATCATCATCATCATAATCATCATCATCATCACAATTATGATATCTTCACCATTGTGACATCATCACTATTATGACATCACCATTATGACATGAACACCATTATGACATGAACACTATTGTGACAACATTATCATTATGACATCATCATCAGCATCAGCATCACAATTATGATATCTTCACCATTGTGACATTATCACTATTATGACATCACAATTATGAAATGAACACCATTATGACATTATCACTATTGTGACAACATTATCATTATGACATCATCATCATCATCATCATCATCATCATCAT
>NC_086447.1:622291902-622299402 GCF_028390025.1 Pseudophryne corroboree | reverse complement strand
TGGACAACGTTATCATTATGACATCATCATCATCATCATCATCATCATCATCATCATCATCATCATCACAGTTATGATATCTTCACCATTGTGACATCATCACTATTATGACATCATCACCATTATGACATGAACACCATTATGGCATTATCACTATTGTGACAACATCATCATCATCATCACAATTATGATATCTTAACCATTGTGACATCATCACATTTATGACATCACCATTATGACATGAACACAATTATGACATTATCACTATTTTGGACAACATTATCATTATGACATCATCATCATCATCATCATCATCATCATCATCATCATCATCATCATCACAATTATGATATCTTCACCATTGTGACATCATTACTATTATGACATGAACACCATTATGACATTATCACTATTTTGGACAACATTATCATTATGACATCATCATCATCATCATCATCATCATCATCATCATCATCACAATGATATCTTCACCATTGTGACATCATTACTATTATGACATGAACACCATTATGACATTATCACTATTGTGACAACATTATTATTATATCATCATCATCATCATCATCATCATCATCATCATCATCATCGCAATTATGATATCTTCACCATTGTGACATCATCACTATTATGACATCATCACCATTATGACATGAACACGATTATGACATTATCACTATTGTGACAACATCATCATCATCATCATCATCATTATCATCATCATCACAATTATGATATCTTAACCATTGTGACATCATCACATTTATGACATCACCATTATGACATGAACACAATTATGACATTATCACTATTTTGGACAACATTATCATTATGACATCATCATCATCATCATCATCATCATCATTATGATATCTTCACCATTGTGACATCATCACTATTATGACATCATCACCATTATGACATGAACACCATTATGGCATTATCACTATTGTGACATCATCATCATCATCATCACAATTATGATATCTTAACCATTGTGACATCATCACATTTATGACATCACCATTATGACATGAACACAATTATGACATTATCACTATTTTGTACAACATTATCATTATGACATCATCATCATCATCACAATTATGATATCTTCACCATTGTGACATCATTACTATTATGACATGAACACCATTATGACATGAACATCATTATGACATTATCACTATTGTGACAACATTATTATTATGACATCATCATCTTCATCCTCATCATCATCATCATCATCGCAATTATGATATTTTCACCATTGTGACATCATTACTATTATGACATGAACACCATTATGACATGAACATCATTATGACATTATCACTATTGTGACAACATTATTATTATGACATCATCATCATCATCATCATCATCATCATCGCAATTATGATATCTTCACCATTGTGACATCATCACTATTATGACATCATCACCATTATGACATGAACACCATTATGGCATTATCACTATTGTGACATCATCATCATCATTATCATCATCATCATCATCACAATTATGATATCTTAACCATTGTGACATTATCACTATTATGACATCACAATTATGACATGAACACCATTATGACATTATCACTATTTTGGACAACATTATCATTATGACATCATCATCATCATCATCATTATCATCATCATCACAATTATGATATCTTCACCATTGTGACATCACTATTATGACATCACCATTATGACATGAACACCATTATGACATGAACACTATTGTGACAACATTATCATTATGACATCATCATCATCATCATCATCATCATCATCATTATCATCATCATCACAATTATGATATCTCCTCCATTGTGACATTATCACTATTATGACATCACAATTATGACATGAACACCATTATGACATTATCACTATTGTGACAACATTATCATTATGACCATCATCATCATCATCATCATCATCATCATCATCATCATCATCATCATCACAATTATGATATCTTCACCATTGTGACATCATTACTATTATGACATGAACACCATTATGACATGAACACCATTATGGCATTATCACTATTGTGACGACATCATCATCATCATCACAATTATGATATCTTAACCATTGTGACATCATCACATTTATGACATCACCATTATGACATGAACACAATTATGATATTATCACTATTTTGGACAACATTATCATTATGACATCATCATCATCATCATCATCATCATCATCATCATCATCATCATCATCATCATCACAGTTATGATATCTTCACCATTGTGACATCATCACTATTATGACATCATCACCATTATGACATGAACACCATTATGGCATTATCACTATTGTGACGACATCATCATCATCATCACAATTATGATATCTTAACCATTGTGACATCATCACATTTATGACATCACCATTATGACATGAACACAATTATGACATTATCACTATTTTGGACAACATTATCATTATGACATCATCATCATCATCATCATCATCATCATCATCATCATCATCACAATTATGATATCTTCACCATTGTGACATCATTACTATTATGACATGAACACCATTATGACATTATCACTATTTTGGACAACATTATCATTATGACATCATCATCATCATCATCATCATCATCATCATCATCACAATGATATCTTCACCATTGTGACATCATTACTATTATGACATGAACACCATTATGACATTATCACTATTGTGACAACATTATTATTATATCATCATCATCATCATCATCATCATCATCATCATCATCGCAATTATGATATCTTCACCATTGTGACATCATCACTATTATGACATCATCACCATTATGACATGAACACGATTATGACATTATCACTATTGTGACAACATCATCATCATCATCATCATTATCATCATCATCACAATTATGATATCTTAACCATTGTGACATCATCACATTTGTGACATCACCATTATGACATGAACACAATTATGACATTATCACTATTTTGGACAACATTATCATTATGACATCATCATCATCATCATCATCATCATCATCATTATGATATCTTCACCATTGTGACATCATCACTATTATGACATCATCACCATTATGACATGAACACCATTATGGCATTATCACTATTGTGACATCATCATCATCATCATCATCACAATTATGATATCTTAACCATTGTGACATCATCACATTTATGACATCACCATTATGACATGAACACAATTATGACATTATCACTATTTTGTACAACATTATCATTATGACATCATCATCATCACAATTATGATATCTTCACCATTGTGACATCATTACTATTATGACATGAACACCATTATGACATGAACATCATTATGACATTATCACTATTGTGACAACATTATTATTATGACATCATCATCTTCATCCTCATCATCATCATCATCATCATCGCAATTATGATATTTTCACCATTGTGACATCATTACTATTATGACATGAACACCATTATGACATGAACATCATTATGACATTATCACTATTGTGACAACATTATTATTATGACATCATCATCATCATCATCATCATCATCATCATCATCATCGCAATTATGATATCTTCACCATTGTGACATCATCACTATTATGACATCATCACCATTATGACATGAACACCATTATGGCATTATCACTATTGTGACATCATCATCATCATTATCATCATCATCATCATCACAATTATGATATCTTAACCATTGTGACATCATCACATTTATGACATCACCATTATGACATGAACACAATTATGACATTATCTCTATTTTGGACAACATTATCATTATGACATCATCATCATCATCATCATCATCATCATCATCATCATCACAAGTATGATATCTTCACCATTGGGACATCATCACTATTATGACATCACCATTATGACATGAACACCAGTATGACATTATCACTATTGTGACAACATTATTATTATTATGACATCATCATCATCATCATCATCATCATCACAATTATGATATCTTCACCATTGTGACATCATCACTATTATGACATCATCACCATTATGACATGAACACCATTATGGCATTATCACTATTGTGACATCATCATCATCATCATCATCATCATCACAATTATGATATCTTAACCATTGTGACATCTTCACATTTATGACATCACCATTATGACATGAACACAATTATGACATTATCACTATTTTGGACAACATTATCATTATGACATCATCATCATCATCATCATCATCATCATCATCATCGCAATTATGATATCTTCACCATTGTGACATCATCACTATTATGACATCATCACCATTATGACATGAACACGATTATGACATTATCACTATTGTGACAACATTATCAATATGACATCATCATCATCATCATCATCATCATCATCATCATCATCATCACAATTATGATATCTTCACCATTGTGACATCATCACTATTATGACATCATCACCATTATGACATGAACACCATTATGGCATTATCACTATTGTTACATCATAATCATCATCATCATCATCATCACAATTATGATATCTTAACCATTGTGACATCATCACATTTATGACATCACCATTATGACATGAACACAATTATGACATTATCACTATTTTGGACAACATTATCATTATGACATCATCATCATCATCATCATCATAATTATGATATCTTCACCATTGTGACATCATCACTATTATGACATCATCACCATTATGACATGAACACCATTATGGCATTATCACTATTGTGACATCATCATCATCATCACAATTATGATATCTTAACCATTGTGACATCACCACATTTATGACATCACCATTATGACATGAACACAATTATGACATTATCACTATTTTGGACAACATTATCATTATGACATCATCATCATCATCATCATCATCATCACAATTATGATATCTTCACCATTGTGACATCATTACTATTATGACATGAACACCATTATGACATGAACATCATTATGACATTATCACTATTGTGACAACATTATTATTATGACATCATCATCATCATCATCATCACAGTTATGATATCTTCACCATTGTGACATCATTACTATTATGACATGAACACCATTATGACATGAACATCATTATGACATTATCACTATTGTGACAACATTATTATTATGACATCATCATCATCATCATCATCATCATCATCATCATCATCGCAAATATGATATCTTCACCATTGTGACATCATCACTATTATGACATCATCACCATTATGACATGAACACCATTATGGCATTATCACTATTGTGACATCATCATCATCATCATCATCATCATCATCATCACAATTATGATATCTTAACCATTGTGACATCATCACATTTATGACATCACCATTATGACATGAACACAATTATGACATTATCACTATTTTGGACAACATTATCATTATGACATCATCATCATCATCATCATCATCATCATCATCACAAGTATGATATCTTCACCATTGGGACATCATCACTATTATGACATCACCATTATGACATGAACACCAGTATGACATTATCACTATTGTGACAACATTATTATTATTATGACATCATCATCATCATCATCATCATCATCATCATCATCATCACAATTATGATATCTTCACCATTGTGACATCATCACTATTATGACATCATCACCATTATGACATGAACACCATTATGGCATTATCACTATTGTGACATCATCATCATCATCATCATCATCATCATCATCATCATCATCATCATCATCATCACAATTATGATATCTTAACCATTGTGACATCATCACATTTATGACATCACCATTATGACATGAACACAATTATGACATTATCACTATTTTGGACAACATTATCATTATGACATCATCATCATCATCATCATCATCATCATCACAATTATTATATCTTCACCATTGTGACATCATCACTATTATGACATCACCATTATGACATGAACACCATTATGACATGAACACTATTGTGACAACATTATTATTATGACATCATCATCATCATCATCATCATCATCATCATCATCATCATCATCACAATTATGATATCTTCACCATTGTGACATCATTACTATTATGACATGAACACCATTATGACATTATCACTATTTTGGACAACATTATCATTATGACATCATCATCATCATCATCATCATCATCATCATCACAATTATGATATCTTCACCATTGTGACATCATCACTATTATGACATCACCATTATGACATGAACACCATTAGGACATGGACACTATTGTGACAACATTATCATTATGACATCATCATCATCATCACCACAATAATGATATCTTCACCATTGTGACATTATCACTATTATGACATCACAATTATGACATGAACACCATTATGACATTATCACTATTGTGACAACATTATCATTATGACATCATCATCATCATCATCATCATCATCACCACCACAATTATGATATCTTCACCATTGTGACATCATTACTATTATGACATCATCACCATTATGACATGAACACGATTATGACATTATCACTATTGTGACAACATTATCAATATGACATCATCATCATCATCATCATCATCACAATTATGATATCTTCACCATTGTGACATCATCACTATTATGACATCATCACCATTATGACATGAACACCATTATGGCATTATCACTATTGTTACATCATCATCATCATCATCATCATCATCATCACAATTATGTTATCTTAACCATTGTGACATCATCACATTTATGACATCACCATTATGACATGAACACAATTATGACATTATCACTATTTTGGACAACATTATCATTATGACATCATCATCATCATCATCATCATTATGATATCTTCACCATTGTGACATCATCACTATTATGACATCATCACCATTATGACATGAACACCATTATGGCATTATCACTATTGTGACATCATCATCATCATCATCATCACAATTATGATATCTTAACCATTGTGACATCATCACATTTATGACATCACCATTATGACATGAACACAATTATGACATTATCACTATTTTGGACAACATTATCATTATGACATCATCATCATCATCATCATCATCATCATCACAATTATATCTTCACCATTGTGACATCATTACTATTATGACATGAACACCATTATGACATGAACATCATTATGACATTATCACTATTGTGACAACATTATTATTATATCATCATCATTGCAATTATGATATCTTCACCATTGTGACATCATCACTATTATGACATCATCACCATTATGACATGAACACCATTATGGCATTATCACTATTGTGACATCATCATCATCATCATCATCATCATCATCATCACAATTATGATATCTTAACCATTGTGACATCATCACATTTATGACATCACCATTATGACATGAACACAATTATGATATTA
>NC_086447.1:622269402-622271902 GCF_028390025.1 Pseudophryne corroboree | reverse complement strand
CATTATGGCATTATCACTATTGTGACATCATCATCATCATCATCATCACAATTATGATATCTTAACCATTGTGACATCTTCACATTTATGACATCACCATTATGACATGAACACAATTATGACATTATCACTATTTTGGACAACATTATCATTATGACATCATCATCATCATCATCATCATCATCGCAATTATGATATCTTCACCATTGTGACATCATCACTATTATGACATCATCACCATTATGACATGAACACGATTATGACATTATCACTATTGTGACAACATTATCAATATGACATCATCATCATCATCATCATCATCATCATCATCATCATCATCACAATTATGATATCTTCACCATTGTGACATCATCACTATTATGACATCATCACCATTATGACATGAACACCATTATGGCATTATCACTATTGTTACATCATAATCATCATCATCATCATCATCATCATCACAATTATGATATCTTAACCATTGTGACATCATCACATTTATGACATCACCATTATGACATGAACACAATTATGACATTATCACTATTTTGGACAACATTATCATTATGACATCATCATCATCATCATCATAATTATGATATCTTCACCATTGTGACATCATCACTATTATGACATCATCACCATTATGACATGAACACCATTATGGCATTATCACTATTGTGACATCATCATCATCATCACAATTATGATATCTTAACCATTGTGACATCACCACATTTATGACATCACCATTATGACATGAACACAATTATGACATTATCACTATTTTGGACAACATTATCATTATGACATCATCATCATCATCATCATCATCATCATCATCATCACAATTATGATATCTTCACCATTGTGACATCATTACTATTATGACATGAACACCATTATGACATGAACATCATTATGACATTATCACTATTGTGACAACATTATTATTATGACATCATCATCATCATCATCACAGTTATGATATCTTCACCATTGTGACATCATTACTATTATGACATGAACACCATTATGACATGAACATCATTATGACATTATCACTATTGTGACAACATTATTATTATGACATCATCATCATCATCATCATCATCATCATCATCATCATCGCAAATATGATATCTTCACCATTGTGACATCATCACTATTATGACATCATCACCATTATGACATGAACACCATTATGGCATTTTCACTATTGTGACGACATCATCATCATCATCATCATCACAATTATGATATCTTAACCATTGTGACATCATCACATTTATGACATCACCATTATGACATGAACACAATTATGACATTATCACTATTTTGGACAACATTATCATTATGACATCATCATCATCATCATCATCATCATCATCATCATCACAAGTATGATATCTTCACCATTGGGACATCATCACTATTATGACATCACCATTATGACATGAACACCAGTATGACATTATCACTATTGTGACAACATTATTATTATTATGACATCATCATCATCATCATCATCATCATCATCATCATCACAATTATGATATCTTCACCATTGTGACATCATCACTATTATGACATCATCACCATTATGACATGAACACCATTATGGCATTTTCACTATTGTGACATCATCATCATCATCATCATCATCATCATCATCATCATCATCATCATCACAATTATGATATCTTAACCATTGTGACATCATCACATTTATGACATCACCATTATGACATGAACACAATTATGACATTATCACTATTTTGGACAACATTATCATTATGACATCATCATCATCATCATCATCATCATCATCATCACAATTATTATATCTTCACCATTGTGACATCATCACTATTATGACATCACCATTATGACATGAACACCATTATGACATGAACACTATTGTGACAACATTATTATTATGACATCATCATCATCATCATCATCATCATCATCATCATCATCATCATCACAATTATGATATCTTCACCATTGTGACATCATTACTATTATGACATGAACACCATTATGACATTATCACTATTTTGGACAACATTATCATTATGACATCATCATCATCATCATCATCATCATCATCATCATCATCATCATCATCACAATTATGATATCTTCACCATTGTGACATCATCACTATTATGACATCACCATTATGACATGAACACCATTAGGACATGGACACTATTGTGACAACATTATCATTATGACATCATCATCATCATCACCACAATTATGATATCTTCACCATTGTGACATTATCACTATTATGACATCACAATTATGACATGAACACCATTATGACATTATCACTATTGTGACAACATTATCATTATGACATCATCATCATCATCATCATCATCATCATCATCATCATCATCATCATCACCACCACCACAATTATGATATCTTCACCATTGTGACATCATTACTATTATGACATCATCACCATTATGAC
>NC_086447.1:622224402-622249402 GCF_028390025.1 Pseudophryne corroboree | reverse complement strand
TTATGACATTATCACTATTGTGACAACATCATCATCATCATCATCACAATTATGATATATTCACCATTGTGACATCATCACTATTATGACATCATCACCATTATGACATGAACACCATTATGACATTATCACTATTGTGACAACATTATCATTATGACATCATCATCATCATCATCATCATCATCATCATCATCATCACAATTATGATATCTTCACCATTGTGACATCATCACTATTATGACATCATCACTATTATGACATCATCCCCATTATGACATAAACACCATTATGACATTATCACTATTGTGACAACATTATTATTATGACATCATCATCATCATTATGATATATTCACCATTGTGACATCATCACTATTATGAAATGAACACCATAATGACATGAACAACATTATGACATTATCACTATTGAGACAACATTATCATTATGACATCATCATCATCATCATCATCATCATCATCACCACAATTATGATATCTTCACCATTGTGACATCATCACTATTATGACATGAACACCATTATGACATGAACACCATTATGACATTATCACTATTGTGATAACATTATCATTATGACATCATCATCATCATCATCATCATCATCATCATCATCATCATTATGATATATTCACCATTGTGACATCATCACTATTATGACATGAACACCATAATGACATGAACAACATTATGACATTATCACTATTGAGACAACATTATCATTATGACATCATCATCATCATCATCATCATCATCATCATCATCACCACAATTATGATAACTTCACCACTGTGACATCATCACTATTATGACATCATCACCATTATGACATGAACACCATTATGACATTATCACTATTGTGACAACATTATCATTATGACATCATCATCATCATCATTATCAGCAGCAGCATCATTATCATCACACTTATGATAACTTCACCACTGTGACATCATCACTATTATGACATCATCACCATTATGACATGAACACCATTATGACATTATCACTATTGTGACAACATTATCATTATGACATCATCATCATCATCATCATCATCAGCAGCAGCATCATTATCATCACACTTATGATAACTTCACCACTGTGACATCATCACTATTATGACATCATCACCATTATGACATGAACACCATTATGACATTATCACTATTGTGACAACATTATCATTATGACATCATCAACATCATCATCATCATCATCATAATTATGATGTCTTCACCAGTATGACATCATCACTATTATGACATCACCATTATGACATGAACACCATAATGACATGATCACTATTGTGACAACATTATCATTATGACATCATCATCATCATCATCATCATCATCATCATCAGCAGCAGCAGCATCATTATCATCACACTTATGATATCTTCACCATTGTTACATCATCACTATTATGACATCATCACCTTTATGACATGAACACCATTATGACATGATCACTATTGTGACAACATTATCATTATGACATCATCATCATCATCATCATCATCACAATTATATCTTCACCATTGTGACATCATCACTATTATGACATCACTATTATGACATCACCTTTATGACATGAACACCATTATGACATGATCACAATTGTGACAACATTATCTTTATGACATCATCATCACCACAATTATGATATCTTCACCAGTATGACATCATCACTATTATGACATCACCATTATGACATGAACACCATTATGACATCACCATTATGACATGAACACCATTATGACATTATCACAATTGTGACAACATTATCATTATGATATCATCATCATCACCATCATCACAATTATGATATATTCACCACTGTGACATCATCACCATTATGACATGAACACCAGTATGACCTTATCACTATTGTGACAACATTATCATTATGACATGATCATCATCATCATAATTATGATGTATTCACCAGTATGACATCATCACTATTATGACATCACCATAATGACATGAACACCTTTATGACATTATCAAATTTGTGACAACATTATCTTTATGACATCATCATCATCATCATCATCATCATCATCACAATTATGATATCTTCACCATTGTGACATCATCACTATTATGACATCATTGCCATTATGACATGAACACCATTATGACATTATCACTATTGTGACATCATCATCATCATCATCATCATGATTATGATATCTTCACCATTGTTACATCATCACTATTATGACATCATCACCATTATGACATGAACACGATTATGACATTATCACTATTGTGACAACATTATCAATATGACATCATCATCATCATCATCATCACAATTATGATATCTTCACCATTGTGACATCATCACCATTATGACATGAACACCATTTTGGCATTTTCACTATTGTGACATCATCATCATCATCATCATGATTATGATATCTTCACCATTGTGACATCATCACATTTATGACATCACCATTATGACATGAACACAATTATGACATTATCACTATTTTGGACAACATTATCATTATGACATCATCATCATCATCATCATCATCATCATCATCATCACCACAAGTATGATATCTTCACCATTGGGACATCATCACTATTATGACATCACAATTATGACATGAACACCTTTATGACATTATCACAATTGTGACAACATTATCTTTATGACATCATCATCATCACCACCACCACCACCACCACCACCACCACAATTATGATATCTTCACCATTGTGACATCATCACTATTATGAAATCATTGCCATTATGACATGAACACCATTATGACTATATCACTATTGTGACATCATCATCATCATCATCATCATCATCATCATCACAATAATGATATATTCACCACTGTGACATCTTCACTATTATGACATCATCACCATTATGACATGAACACCATTATGACATTATCACTATTGTGACATTATCATTATGACATCATCATCATCATCATCATCATCATCATCATCATCATCATCATCACCATTATGATTTCTTCACCATTGTGACATCATCACTATTATGACATCATCACCTTTATGACATGAACACCATTATGACATCATCACTATTGTGACAACAATATCATCATCATCATCATCATCATCACAATTATGATATCTTCACCATTGTGACATCATCACTATTATGACATCATCACCATTATGACATGAACACCAGTATGACCTTATCACTATTGTGACAACATTATCATTATGACATCATCATCATCATCATCATCATCATCATTATGATGTCTTCACCAGTATGACATCATCACTATTATGACATCACCATTATGACATGAACACCATTATGACATTATCACTATTGTGACAACATTATCATTATGACATCATCATCATCATCACAATTATGATATCTTCACCATTGTGACATCATCACTATTATGACATCACAATTATGACATGAACACCTTTATGACATTATCACAATTGTGACAACATTATCTTTATGACATCATCATCATCATCATCATCATCATAATTATGATATCTTCACCATTGTGACATCATCACAATTATGACATGAACACCTTTATGACATTATCAATATTGTGACAACATTATCTTTATGACATCATCATCATCATCATCATCATCATCATCATCATCATCATCACAATTATGATATCTTAACCATTGTGACATCATCACACTTATGACATCACCATTATGACATGAACACAATTATGACATTATCACTATTTTGGACAACATTATCATTATGACATCATCATCATCATCATCATCATCATCATCATCATCATCACAATTATGATATATTCACCACTGTGACATCATCACCATTATGACATTATCACTATTGTGACAACATTATCTTTATGACATCATCATCATCATCACAATTATGATATCTTCACCATTGTGACATCATCACTATTATGACATCACAATTATGACATGAACACCTTTATGACATTATCACAATTGTGACAACATTATCTTTATGACATCATCATCATCATCATCATCATCATCATCACCACCACAATTATATCTTCACCATTGTGACATCATCACTATTATGAAATCATTGCCATTATGACATGAACACCATTATGACATTATCACTATTGTGACATCATCATCATCATCATCATCATCATCATCATCATCATGATTATGATATCTTCACCATTGTTACATCATCACTATTATGACATCATCATCTTTATGACATGAATACCATTATGACATGATCACTATTGTGACAACATTATCATTATGACATCATCATCATCATCATCATCATCATCATCATCATCATCATCACAATTATGAAATCTTCACCATTGTGACATCATCACTATTATGACATCACAATTATGACATGAACACCTTTGTGACATTATCACTAATGTGATAACACTATCATTATGACATCATCATCATCATCATCATCATCATCATCATCATCATCACAATTATGATATCTTCACCACTGTGACATCATCACTATTATGACATCATCACCATTATGACATGAACACCATTATGACATTATCACTATTGTGACAACATTATCATTATGACATCATCATCATCATCATCATGATTATGATATCTTCACCATTGTGACATCATCACTATTATGACATCATCACCTTTATGACATGAACACCATTATGACATTATCACAATTGTGACAACATTATCTTTATGACATCATCATCATCATCATCACCACCACCACAATTATGATATCTTCACCATTGTGACATCATCACTATTATGAAATCATTGCCATTATGACATGAACACCATTATGACATTATCACTATTATGACATCATCATCATCATCATCATCACCACCACAATTATGATATCTTCACCACTGTGACATCATCACTATTATGACATCATCACCATTATGACATGAACACCATTAATGACATTATCACTATTGTGACAACATTATCATTATGACATCATCATCATCATCATCATGATTATGATATCTTCACCATTGTGACATCATCACTATTATGACATCATCACCTTTATGACATGAACACCATTATGACATTATCACTATTGTGACAACATTATCATTATGATATCATCATCATCATCATCATCATCATCATCATCATCACAATTATGATATATTCACCACTGTGACATCATCACCATTATGACATTATCACTATTGTGACAACATTATCATTATGATATCATCATCATCATCATCACAATTATGATATATTCACCACTGTGACATCATCACCATTATGACATTATCACTATTGTGACAACATTATCATTATGATATCATCATCATCATCATCATCATCATCATCATCATCATCACAAATATGATATCTTCACCATTGTGACATCATCACTATTATGACATCATCACCATTATGACATAAACTCCATTATGACATTATCACTATTGTGACAACAGTATCATTATGACATCATCATCATCATCATCATCATCATCACAATTATGATATATTCACCATTGTGACATCATCACTATTATGACATCATCACCATTATGACATGAACACCATTATGACATTATCACTATTGTGACAACATTATCATTATGACATCATCATCATCATCATCATCATCACAATTATGATATATTCACCATTGTGACATCATCACTATTATGACATCATCACCTTTATGACATGAACACCATTATGACATTATCACTATTGTGACATCATCATCATCATCATCATCATCACAATTATGATATATTCACCATTGTGACATCATCACTATTATGACATCATCACCATTATGACATGAACACCATTATGACATTATCACTATTGTGACAACATTATCATTATGACATCATCATCATCATCATCATCATCATCACAATTATGATATCTTCACCATTGTGACATCATCACTATTATGACATCATCACTATTATTACATCATCACCATTATGACATAAACACCATTATGACATTATCACTATTGTGACAACATTATCATTATGACATCATCATCATCATCATCATCATCATCATCATCATCATTATGATATATTCACCATTGTGACATCATCACTATAATGACATGAACACCATAATGACATGAACAACATTATGACATTATCACTATTGAGACAACATTATCATTATGACATCATCATCATCATCATCACCACCACAATTATGATATCTTCACCATTGTGACATCATCACTATTATGACATGAACACCATTATGACATGAACACCATTATGACATTATCACTATTGTGATAACATTATCATTATGACATCATCATCATCATCATCATCATCATCATCATCACAAATATGATATCTTCACCATTGTGACATCATCACTATTATGACATCATCACCATTATGACATAAACACCATTATGACATTATCACTATTGTGACAACAGTATCATTATGACATCATCATCATCATCATCATCACAATTATGATATCTTCACCATTGTGACATCATCACTATTATGACATCATCACCTTTATGACATGAACACCATTATGACATTATCACTATTGTGACAACATCATCATCATCATCATCATCACAATTATGATATATTCACCATTGTGACATCATCACTATTATGACATCATCACCATTATGACATGAACACCATTATGACATTATCACTATTGTGACAACATTATCATTATGACATCATCATCATCATCATCATCATCATCATCATCATCATCATCACAATTATGATATCTTCACCATTGTGACATCATCACTATTATGACATCATCACTATTATGACATCATCCCCATTATGACATAAACACCATTATGACATTATCACTATTGTGACAACATTATTATTATGACATCATCATCATCATTATGATATATTCACCATTGTGACATCATCACTATTATGAAATGAACACCATAATGACATGAACAACATTATGACATTATCACTATTGAGACAACATTATCATTATGACATCATCATCATCATCATCATCATCATCATCATCATCACCACAATTATGATATCTTCACCATTGTGACATCATCACTATTATGACATGAACACCATTATGACATGAACACCATTATGACATTATCACTATTGTGATAACATTATCATTATGACATCATCATCATCATCATCATCATCATCATCATCATCATCATCATTATGATATATTCACCATTGTGACATCATCACTATTATGACATGAACACCATAATGACATGAACAACATTATGACATTATCACTATTGAGACAACATTATCATTATGACATCATCATCATCATCATCATCATCATCATCATCATCACCACAATTATGATAACTTCACCACTGTGACATCATCACTATTATGACATCATCACCATTATGACATGAACACCATTATGACATTATCACTATTGTGACAACATTATCATTATGACATCATCATCATCATCATTATCAGCAGCAGCATCATTATCATCACACTTATGATAACTTCACCACTGTGACATCATCACTATTATGACATCATCACCATTATGACATGAACACCATTATGACATTATCACTATTGTGACAACATTATCATTATGACATCATCATCATCATCATCATCAGCAGCAGCAGCATCATTATCATCACACTTATGATAACTTCACCACTGTGACATCATCACTATTATGACATCATCACCATTATGACATGAACACCATTATGACATTATCACTATTGTGACAACATTATCATTATGACATCATCAACATCATCATCATCATCATAATTATGATGTCTTCACCAGTATGACATCATCACTATTATGACATCACCATTATGACATGAACACCATAATGACATGATCACTATTGTGACAACATTATCATTATGACATCATCATCATCATCATCATCATCATCATCAGCAGCAGCATCATTATCATCACACTTATGATATCTTCACCATTGTTACATCATCACTATTATGACATCATCACCTTTATGACATGAACACCATTATGACATGATCACTATTGTGACAACATTATCATTATGACATCATCATCATCATCATCATCATCATCATCATCATCATCACAATTATATCTTCACCATTGTGACATCATCACTATTATGACATCACTATTATGACATCACCTTTATGACATGAACACCATTATGACATGATCACAATTGTGACAACATTATCTTTATGACATCATCATCACCACAATTATGATATCTTCACCAGTATGACATCATCACTATTATGACATCACCATTATGACATGAACACCATTATGACATCACCATTATGACATGAACACCATTATGACATTATCACAATTGTGACAACATTATCATTATGATATCATCATCATCACCATCATCACAATTATGATATATTCACCACTGTGACATCATCACCATTATGACATGAACACCAGTATGACCTTATCACTATTGTGACAACATTATCATTATGACATGATCATCATCATCATAATTATGATGTATTCACCAGTATGACATCATCACTATTATGACATCACCATAATGACATGAACACCTTTATGACATTATCAATATTGTGACAACATTATCTTTATGACATCATCATCATCATCATCATCATCATCATCATCATCACAATTATGATATCTTCACCATTGTGACATCATCACTATTATGACATCATTGCCATTATGACATGAACACCATTATGACATTATCACTATTGTGACATCATCATCATCATCATCATGATTATGATATCTTCACCATTGTTACATCATCACTATTATGACATCATCACCATTATGACATGAACACGATTATGACATTATCACTATTGTGACAACATTATCAATATGACATCATCATCATCATCATCATCATCATCACAATTATGATATCTTCACCATTGTGACATCATCACCATTATGACATGAACACCATTTTGGCATTTTCACTATTGTGACATCATCATCATCATCATGATTATGATATCTTCACCATTGTGACATCATCACATTTATGACATCACCATTATGACATGAACACAATTATGACATTATCACTATTTTGGACAACATTATCATTATGACATCATCATCATCATCATCATCATCATCATCATCATCATCACCACAAGTATGATATCTTCACCATTGGGACATCATCACTATTATGACATCACAATTATGACATGAACACCTTTATGACATTATCACAATTGTGACAACATTATCTTTATGACATCATCATCATCACCACCACCACCACCACAATTATGATATCTTCACCATTGTGACATCATCACTATTATGAAATCATTGCCATTATGACATGAACACCATTATGACTATATCACTATTGTGACATCATCATCATCATCATCATCACAATAATGATATATTCACCACTGTGACATCTTCACTATTATGACATCATCACCATTATGACATGAACACCATTATGACATTATCACTATTGTGACATTATCATTATGACATCATCATCATCATCATCATCATCATCATCATCATCATCACCATTATGATTTCTTCACCATTGTGACATCATCACTATTATGACATCATCACCTTTATGACATGAACACCATTATGACATCATCACTATTGTGACAACAATATCATCATCATCATCATCATCATCATCATCACAATTATGATATCTTCACCATTGTGACATCATCACTATTATGACATCATCACCATTATGACATGAACACCAGTATGACCTTATCACTATTGTGACAACATTATCATTATGACATCATCATCATCATCATCATCATCATCATCATCATCATTATGATGTCTTCACCAGTATGACATCATCACTATTATGACATCACCATTATGACATGAACACCATTATGACATTATCACTATTGTGACAACATTATCATTATGATATCATCATCATCATCATCATCATCATCATCATCATCATCATCATCATCATAATTATGATATATTCACCACTGTGACATCATCACCATTATGACATTATCACTATTGTGACAACATTATCATTATGACATCATCATCATCATCATCACAATTATGATATCTTCACCATTGTGACATCATCACTATTATGACATCACAATTATGACATGAACACCTTTATGACATTATCACAATTGTGACAACATTATCTTTATGACATCATCATCATCATCATCATCATCATCATGATTATGATATCTTCACCATTGTGACATCATCACTGTTATGAAATCATTGCCATTATGACATGAACACCATTATGACATTATCACTATTATGACATCATCATCATCATAATCATCATCATCATAATCATCACCACAAGTATGATATCTTCACCACTGTGACATCATCACTATTATGACATCATCACCATTATGACATGAACACCATTATGACATTATCACTATTGTGACAACATTATCATTATGACATCATCATCATCATCATGATTATGATATCTTCACCATTGTGACATCATCACTATTATGACATCATCACCTTTATGACATGAACACCATTATGACATTATCACTATTGTGACAACATTATCATTATGATATCATCCTCATCATCATCCTCATCATCATCATCATAATTATGATATCTTCACCATTGTGACATCATCACAATTATGACATGAACACCTTTATGACATTATCAATATTGTGACAACATTATCTTTATGACATCATCATCATCATCATCACAATTATGATATCTTAACCATTGTGACATCATCACACTTATGACATCACCATTATGACATGAACACAATTATGACATTATCACTATTTTGGACAACATTATCATTATGACATCATCATCATCATCATCATCATCATCATCATCATCATCATCATCATCATCACCACAATTATGATATATTCACCACTGTGACATCATCACCATTATGACATTATCACTATTGTGACAACATTATCTTTATGACATCATCATCATCATCATCATCACAATTATGATATCTTCACCATTGTGACATCATCACTATTATGACATCACAATTATGACATGAACACCTTTATGACATTATCACAATTGTGACAACATTATCTTTATGACATCATCATCATCATCATCATCATCATCATCATCATCATCATCATCATCATCATCACCACCACCATTATATCTTCACCATTGTGACATCATCACTATTATGAAATCATTGCCATTATGACATGAACACCATTATGACATTATCACTATTGTGACATCATCATCATCATCATCATCATCATCATCATGATTATGATATCTTCACCATTGTTACATCATCACTATTATGACATCATCATCTTTATGACATGAATACCATTATGACATGATCACTATTGTGACAACATTATCATTATGACATCATCATCATCATCATCATCATCATCATCATCATCACAATTATGAAATCTTCACCATTGTGACATCATCACTATTATGACATCACAATTATGACATGAACACCTTTGTGACATTATCACTAATGTGATAACACTATCATTATGACATCATCATCATCATCAGCATCATTATCATCACACTTATGATAACTTCACCACTGTGACATCATCACTATTATGATATCATCACCATTATGACATGAACACCATTATGACATTATCACTATTGTGACAACATTATCATTATGACATCATCATCATCATCATCATCATCATGATTATGATATCTTCACCATTGTGACATCATCACTATTATGACATCATCACCTTTATGACATGAACACCATTATGACATTATCACAATTGTGACAACATTATCTTTATGACATCATCATCATCATCACCACCACCACAATTATGATATCTTCACCATTGTGACATCATCACTATTATGAAATCATTGCCATTATGACATGAACACCATTATGACATTATCACTATTATGACATCATCATCATCATCATCATCATCACCACCACAATTATGATATCTTCACCACTGTGACATCATCACTATTATGACATCATCACCATTATGACATGAACACCATTAATGACATTATCACTATTGTGACAACATTATCATTATGACATCATCATCATCATCATCATGATTATGATATCTTCACCATTGTGACATCATCACTATTATGACATCATCACCTTTATGACATGAACACCATTATGACATTATCACTATTGTGACAACATTATCATTATGATATCATCATCATCATCATCATCATCATCATCATCACAATTATGATATATTCACCACTGTGACATCATCACCATTATGACATTATCACTATTGTGACAACATTATCATTATGATATCATCATCATCATCATCACAATTATGATATATTCACCACTGTGACATCATCACCATTATGACATTATCACTATTGTGACAACATTATCATTATGATATCATCATCATCATCATCATCATCACAAATATGATATCTTCACCATTGTGACATCATCACTATTATGACATCATCACCATTATGACATAAACTCCATTATGACATTATCACTATTGTGACAACAGTATCATTATGACATCATCATCATCATCATCATCATCATCATCATCATCACAATTATGATATATTCACCATTGTGACATCATCACTATTATGACATCATCACCATTATGACATGAACACCATTATGACATTATCACTATTGTGACAACATTATCATTATGACATCATCATCATCATCATCATCATCATCACAATTATGATATATTCACCATTGTGACATCATCACTATTATGACATCATCACCTTTATGACATGAACACCATTATGACATTATCACTATTGTGACAACATCATCATCATCATCATCATCATCATCATCACAATTATGATATATTCACCATTGTGACATCATCACTATTATGACATCATCACCATTATGACATGAACACCATTATGACATTATCACTATTGTGACAACATTATCATTATGACATCATCATCATCATCATCATCATCATCACAATTATGATATCTTCACCATTGTGACATCATCACTATTATGACATCATCACTATTATTACATCATCACCATTATGACATAAACACCATTATGACATTATCACTATTGTGACAACATTATCATTATGACATCATCATCATCATCATCATCATCATCATCATCATCATTATGATATATTCACCATTGTGACATCATCACTATAATGACATGAACACCATAATGACATGAACAACATTATGACATTATCACTATTGAGACAACATTATCATTATGACATCATCATCATCATCATCACCACCACAATTATGATATCTTCACCATTGTGACATCATCACTATTATGACATGAACACCATTATGACATGAACACCATTATGACATTATCACTATTGTGATAACATTATCATTATGACATCATCATCATCATCATCATCATCATCATCATCACAAATATGATATCTTCACCATTGTGACATCATCACTATTATGACATCATCACCATTATGACATAAACACCATTATGACATTATCACTATTGTGACAACAGTATCATTATGACATCATCATCATCATCATCATCATCACAATTATGATATCTTCACCATTGTGACATCATCACTATTATGACATCATCACCTTTATGACATGAACACCATTATGACATTATCACTATTGTGACAACATCATCATCATCATCATCATCATCACAATTATGATATATTCACCATTGTGACATCATCACTATTATGACATCATCACCATTATGACATGAACACCATTATGACATTATCACTATTGTGACAACATTATCATTATGACATCATCATCATCATCATCATCATCATCATCATCATCATCACAATTATGATATCTTCACCATTGTGACATCATCACTATTATGACATCATCACTATTATGACATCATCCCCATTATGACATAAACACCATTATGACATTATCACTATTGTGACAACATTATTATTATGACATCATCATCATCATTATGATATATTCACCATTGTGACATCATCACTATTATGAAATGAACACCATAATGACATGAACAACATTATGACATTATCACTATTGAGACAACATTATCATTATGACATCATCATCATCATCATCATCATCATCATCATCACCACAATTATGATATCTTCACCATTGTGACATCATCACTATTATGACATGAACACCATTATGACATGAACACCATTATGACATTATCACTATTGTGATAACATTATCATTATGACATCATCATCATCATCATCATCATCATCATCATCATCATCATCATCATCATCATCATTATGATATATTCACCATTGTGACATCATCACTATTATGACATGAACACCATAATGACATGAACAACATTATGACATTATCACTATTGAGACAACATTATCATTATGACATCATCATCATCATCATCATCATCATCATCATCACCACAATTATGATAACTTCACCACTGTGACATCATCACTATTATGACATCATCACCATTATGACATGAACACCATTATGACATTATCACTATTGTGACAACATTATCATTATGACATCATCATCATCATCATTATCAGCAGCAGCATCATTATCATCACACTTATGATAACTTCACCACTGTGACATCATCACTATTATGACATCATCACCATTATGACATGAACACCATTATGACATTATCACTATTGTGACAACATTATCATTATGACATCATCATCATCATCATCATCATCAGCAGCAGCAGCATCATTATCATCACACTTATGATAACTTCACCACTGTGACATCATCACTATTATGACATCATCACCATTATGACATGAACACCATTATGACATTATCACTATTGTGACAACATTATCATTATGACATCATCAACATCATCATCATCATCATAATTATGATGTCTTCACCAGTATGACATCATCACTATTATGACATCACCATTATGACATGAACACCATAATGACATGATCACTATTGTGACAACATTATCATTATGACATCATCATCATCATCATCATCATCATCATCATCAGCAGCAGCATCATTATCATCACACTTATGATATCTTCACCATTGTTACATCATCACTATTATGACATCATCACCTTTATGACATGAACACCATTATGACATGATCACTATTGTGACAACATTATCATTATGACATCATCATCATCATCATCATCATCATCATCACAATTATATCTTCACCATTGTGACATCATCACTATTATGACATCACTATTATGACATCACCTTTATGACATGAACACCATTATGACATGATCACAATTGTGACAACATTATCTTTATGACATCATCATCACCACAATTATGATATCTTCACCAGTATGACATCATCACTATTATGACATCACCATTATGACATGAACACCATTATGACATCACCATTATGACATGAACACCATTATGACATTATCACAATTGTGACAACATTATCATTATGATATCATCATCATCACCATCATCACAATTATGATATATTCACCACTGTGACATCATCACCATTATGACATGAACACCAGTATGACCTTATCACTATTGTGACAACATTATCATTATGACATGATCATCATCATCATAATTATGATGTATTCACCAGTATGACATCATCACTATTATGACATCACCATAATGACATGAACACCTTTATGACATTATCAATATTGTGACAACATTATCTTTATGACATCATCATCATCATCATCATCATCATCATCATCACAATTATGATATCTTCACCATTGTGACATCATCACTATTATGACATCATTGCCATTATGACATGAACACCATTATGACATTATCACTATTGTGACATCATCATCATCATCATCATCATGATTATGATATCTTCACCATTGTTACATCATCACTATTATGACATCATCACCATTATGACATGAACACGATTATGACATTATCACTATTGTGACAACATTATCAATATGACATCATCATCATCATCATCATCACAATTATGATATCTTCACCATTGTGACATCATCACCATTATGACATGAACACCATTTTGGCATTTTCACTATTGTGACATCATCATCATCATCATGATTATGATATCTTCACCATTGTGACATCATCACATTTATGACATCACCATTATGACATGAACACAATTATGACATTATCACTATTTTGGACAACATTATCATTATGACATCATCATCATCATCATCATCATCATCATCATCATCACCACAAGTATGATATCTTCACCATTGGGACATCATCACTATTATGACATCACAATTATGACATGAACACCTTTATGACATTATCACAATTGTGACAACATTATCTTTATGACATCATCATCATCACCACCACCACCACCACAATTATGATATCTTCACCATTGTGACATCATCACTATTATGAAATCATTGCCATTATGACATGAACACCATTATGACTATATCACTATTGTGACATCATCATCATCATCATCATCACAATAATGATATATTCACCACTGTGACATCTTCACTATTATGACATCATCACCATTATGACATGAACACCATTATGACATTATCACTATTGTGACATTATCATTATGACATCATCATCATCATCATCATCATCATCATCATCATCACCATTATGATTTCTTCACCATTGTGACATCATCACTATTATGACATCATCACCTTTATGACATGAACACCATTATGACATCATCACTATTGTGACAACAATATCATCATCATCATCATCATCATCATCATCATCATCATCATCACAATTATGATATCTTCACCATTGTGACATCATCACTATTATGACATCATCACCATTATGACATGAACACCAGTATGACCTTATCACTATTGTGACAACATTATCATTATGACATCATCATCATCATCATCATCATCATCATCATCATTATGATGTCTTCACCAGTATGACATCATCACTATTATGACATCACCATTATGACATGAACACCATTATGACATTATCACTATTGTGACAACATTATCATTATGATATCATCATCATCATCATCATCATCATCATCATCATCATCATAATTATGATATATTCACCACTGTGACATCATCACCATTATGACATTATCACTATTGTGACAACATTATCATTATGGCATCATCATCATCATCATCACAATTATGATATCTTCACCATTGTGACATCATCACTATTATGACATCACAATTATGACATGAACACCTTTATGACATTATCACAATTGTGACAACATTATCTTTATGACATCATCATCATCATCATCATCATCATGATTATGATATCTTCACCATTGTGACATCATCACTGTTATGAAATCATTGCCATTATGACATGAACACCATTATGACATTATCACTATTATGACATCATCATCATCATAATCATCATCATCATAATCATCACCACAAGTATGATATCTTCACCACTGTGACATCATCACTATTATGACATCATCACCATTATGACATGAACACCATTATGACATTATCACTATTGTGACAACATTATCATTATGACATCATCATCATCATCATGATTATGATATCTTCACCATTGTGACATCATCACTATTATGACATCATCACCTTTATGACATGAACACCATTATGACATTATCACTATTGTGACAACATTATCATTATGATATCATCCTCATCATCATCCTCATCATCATCATCATAATTATGATATCTTCACCATTGTGACATCATCACAATTATGACATGAACACCTTTATGACATTATCAATATTGTGACAACATTATCTTTATGACATCATCATCATCATCATCATCATCACAATTATGATATCTTAACCATTGTGACATCATCACACTTATGACATCACCATTATGACATGAACACAATTATGACATTATCACTATTTTGGACAACATTATCATTATGACATCATCATCATCATCATCATCATCATCATCATCATCATCATCATCACCACAATTATGATATATTCACCACTGTGACATCATCACCATTATGACATTATCACTATTGTGACAACATTATCTTTATGACATCATCATCATCATCATCACAATTATGATATCTTCACCATTGTGACATCATCACTATTATGACATCACAATTATGACATGAACACCTTTATGACATTATCACAATTGTGACAACATTATCTTTATGACATCATCATCATCATCATCATCATCATCATCATCATCATCATCATCATCATCATCACCACCACAATTATATCTTCACCATTGTGACATCATCACTATTATGAAATCATTGCCATTATGACATGAACACCATTATGACATTATCACTATTGTGACATCATCATCATCATCATCATCATCATCATCATCATGATTATGATATCTTCACCATTGTTACATCATCACTATTATGACATCATCATCTTTATGACATGAATACCATTATGACATGATCACTATTGTGACAACATTATCATTATGACATCATCATCATCATCATCATCATCATCATCATCATCATCATCATCACAATTATGAAATCTTCACCATTGTGACATCATCACTATTATGACATCACAATTATGACATGAACACCTTTGTGACATTATCACTAATGTGATAACACTATCATTATGACATCATCATCATCATCAGCATCATTATCATCACACTTATGATAACTTCACCACTGTGACATCATCACTATTATGATATCATCACCATTATGACATGAACACCATTATGACATTATCACTATTGTGACAACATTATCATTATGACATCATCATCATCATCATCATCATCATGATTATGATATCTTCACCATTGTGACATCATCACTATTATGACATCATCACCTTTATGACATGAACACCATTATGACATTATCACAATTGTGACAACATTATCTTTATGACATCATCATCATCATCACCACCACCACAATTATGATATCTTCACCATTGTGACATCATCACTATTATGAAATCATTGCCATTATGACATGAACACCATTATGACATTATCACTATTATGACATCATCATCATCATCATCATCACCACCACAATTATGATATCTTCACCACTGTGACATCATCACTATTATGACATCATCACCATTATGACATGAACACCATTAATGACATTATCACTATTGTGACAACATTATCATTATGACATCATCATCATCATCATCATGATTATGATATCTTCACCATTGTGACATCATCACTATTATGACATCATCACCTTTATGACATGAACACCATTATGACATTATCACTATTGTGACAACATTATCATTATGATATCATCATCATCATCATCATCATCATCATCATCATCATCATCACAATTATGATATATTCACCACTGTGACATCATCACCATTATGACATTATCACTATTGTGACAACATTATCATTATGATATCATCATCATCATCATCACAATTATGATATATTCACCACTGTGACATCATCACCATTATGACATTATCACTATTGTGACAACATTATCATTATGATATCATCATCATCATCATCATCATCATCATCATCATCATCATCATCACAAATATGATATCTTCACCATTGTGACATCATCACTATTATGACATCATCACCATTATGACATAAACTCCATTATGACATTATCACTATTGTGACAACAGTATCATTATGACATCATCATCATCATCATCATCATCATCACAATTATGATATATTCACCATTGTGACATCATCACTATTATGACATCATCACCATTATGACATGAACACCATTATGACATTATCACTATTGTGACAACATTATCATTATGACATCATCATCATCATCATCATCATCATCATCATCACAATTATGATATATTCACCATTGTGACATCATCACTATTATGACATCATCACCTTTATGACATGAACACCATTATGACATTATCACTATTGTGACAACATCATCATCATCATCATCATCATCATCATCACAATTATGATATATTCACCATTGTGACATCATCACTATTATGACATCATCACCATTATGACATGAACACCATTATGACATTATCACTATTGTGACAACATTATCATTATGACATCATCATCATCATCATCATCATCATCACAATTATGATATCTTCACCATTGTGACATCATCACTATTATGACATCATCACTATTATTACATCATCACCATTATGACATAAACACCATTATGACATTATCACTATTGTGACAACATTATCATTATGACATCATCATCATCATCATCATCATCATCATCATTATGATATATTCACCATTGTGACATCATCACTATAATGACATGAACACCATAATGACATGAACAACATTATGACATTATCACTATTGTGACAACATTATCATTATGACATCATCATCATCATCATCATCATCATCATCATTATGATATATTCACCATTGTGACATCATCACTATTATGACATGAACACCATTATGACATGAACACCATTATGACATTATCACTATTGTGATAACATTATCATTATGACATCATCATCATCATCATCATCATCATCATTATGATATATTCACCATTGTGACATCATCACTATTATGACATGAACACCATAATGACATGAACAACATTATGACATTATCACTATTGAGACAACATTATCATTATGACATCATCATCATCATCATCATCATCATCATCACAATTATGATAACTTCACCACTGTGACATCATCACTATTATGACATCATCACCATTATGACATGAACACCATTATGACATTTCACTATTGTGACAACATTATCATTATGACATCATCATCATCATCATCATCATCAGCAGCAGCATCATTATCATCACATTAATGATAACTTCACCACTGTGACATCATCACTATTATGACATCATCGCCATTATGACATGAACACCATTATGACATTATCACTATTGTGACAACATTATCATTATGACATCATCATCATCATCAGCAGCAGCAGCATCATTATCATCACACTTATGATAACTTCACCACTGTGACATCATCACTATTATGACATCATCACCATTATGACATGAACACCATTATGACATTATCACTATTGTGACAACATTATCATTATGACATCATCAACATCATCATCATAATTATGATGTCTTCACCAGTATGACATCATCACTATTATGACATCACCATTATGACATGAACACCATTATGACATGATCACTATTGTGACAACATTATCATTATGACATCATCATCATCATCATCATCAGCAGCAGCATCATTATCATCACACTTATGATATCTTCACCATTGTTACATCATCACTATTATGACATCATCACCTTTATGACATGAACACCATTATGACATGATCACTATTGTGACAACATTATCATTATGACATCATCATCATCATCATCATCATCATCATCATCATCACAATTATATCTTCACCATTGTGACATCATCACTATTATGACATCACTATTATGACATCACCTTTATGACATGAACACCATTATGACATGATCACAATTGTGACAACATTATCTTTATGACATCATCATCATCATCATCATCACCACAATTATGATATCTTCACCATTGTGACATCATCACTATTATGACATCATCACCATTATGACATGAACACCATTATGACATTATCACTATTGTGACAACATTATCATTATGACATCATCATCATCATCATCATCATCATCATCATCATCAGCAGCAGCAGCATCATTAGCATCACACTTATGATAACTTCACCACTGTGACATCATCACTATTATGACATCATCACCATTATGACATGAACACCATTATGACATTATCACTATTATGACATCATTATCATTATGATATCATCATCATCATCATCATCACAATTATGATATATTCACCACTGTGACATCATCACCATTATGACATTATCACTATTGTGACAACATTATCATTATGATATCATCATCATCATCATCATCATCATCATCATCACAAATATGATATCTTCACCATTGTGACATCATCACTATTATGACATCATCACCATTATGACATAAACACCATTATGACATTATCACTATTGTGACAAAAGTATCATTATGACATCATCATCATCATCATCATCATCATCATCATCATCATCATCATCATCATCACAAATATGATATCTTCACCATTGTGACATCATCACTATTATGACATCATCACCATTATGACATAAACACCATTATGACATTATCACTATTGTGACAACAGTATCATTATGACATCATCATCATCATCATCATCATCATCATCATCATCACAATTATGATATATTCACCATTGTGACATCATCACTATTATGACATCATCACCATTATGACCTAAACACCATTATGACATTATCACTATTGTGACAACATTATCATTATGACATCATCATCATCATCATCATCATCATCATCATCATCATCATCATCATCATCACAATTATGATATCTTCACCATTGTGACATCATCACTATTATGACATGAACACCATTATGACATGAACACCATTATGACATTATCACTATTGTGATAACATTATCATTATGACATCATCATCATCATCATCATCATCATCATTATGATATATTCACCATTGTGACATCATCACTATTATGACATGAACACCATAATGACATGAACAACATTATGACATTATCACTATTGAGACAACATTATCATTATGACATCATCATCATCATCATCACCACAATTATGATAACTTCACCACTGTGACATCATCACTATTATGACATCATCACCATTATGACATGAACACCATTATGACATTATCACTATTGTGACAACATTATCATTATGACATCATCATCATCATCATCAGCAGCAGCATCATTATCATCACACTTATGATAACTTCACCACTGTGACATCATCACTATTATGACATCATCACCATTATGACATGAACACCATTATGCCATTATCACTATTGTGACAACATTATCATTATGACATCATCATCATCATCATCATCATCATCATCATCATCATCAGCAGCATCATTATCATCACACTTATGATAACTTCACCACTGTGACATCATCACTATTAAGACATCATCACCATTATGACATGAACACCATTATGACATTATCACTATTATGACATCATCATCATCATCATCATCATCATCACCACAATTATGATATCTTCACCACTGTAACATCACTATTATGACATCATCACCATTATGACATGAACACCATTAATGACATTATCACTATTGTGACAACATTATCATTATGACATCATCATCATCATCATCATCATCATCATCATCATCATCATCATCATCATCATGATTATGATATCTTCACCATTGTGACATCATCACTATTATGAAATCATCACCTTTATGACATGAACACCATTATGACATTATCACTATTGTGACAACATTATCATTATGATATCATCATCATCATCATCATCATCATCATCATCATCATCATCATCATCATCATCATCATCACAATTATGATATATTCACCACTGTGACATCATCACCATTATGACATTATCACTATTGTGACAACATTATCATTATGATATCATCATCATCATCATCATCATCATCACAAATATGATATCTTCACCATTGTGACATCATCACTATTATGACATCATCACCATTATGACATAAACACCATTATGACATTATCACTATTGTGACAACAGTATCATTATGACATCATCATCATCATCATCATCACAAATATGATATCTTCACCATTGTGACATCATCACTATTATGACATCATCACCATTATGACATAAACACCATTATGACATTATCACTATTGTGACAACAGTATCATTATGACATCATCATCATCATCATCACAATTATGATATATTCACCATTGTGACATCATCACTATTATGACATCATCACCATTATGACATGAACACCATTATGATATTATCACTATTGTGACAACATTATCATTATGACACCATCATCATCATCATCATCATCACAATTATGATATCTTCACCATTGTGACATCATCACTATTATGACATCATCACCATTATGACCTAAACACCATTATGACATTATCACTATTGTGACAACATTATCATTATGACATCATCATCATCATCATCATCATCATCATCATCATCATCACAATTATGATATCTTCACCATTGTGACATCATTACTATTATGACATGAACACCATTATGACATGAACACCATTATGACATTATCACTATTGTGATAACATTATCATTATGACATCATCATCATCATCATCATCATCATCATCATCATTATGATATATTCACCATTGTGACATCATCACTATTATGACATCATCACCATTATGACATGAACACCATTATGACATTATCACTATTGTGACAACATTATCATTATGACATCATCATCATCATCATCATCATCATCATCATCAGCAGCAGCATTATCATCACACTTATGATAACTTCACCACTGTGACATCATCACTATTATGACATCATCACCATTATGACATGAACACCATTATGACATTATCACTATTGTGATAACATTATCATTATGACATCATCATCATCATCATCATCATCAACAGCATCATTATCATCACACTTATGATAACTTCACCACTGTGACATCATCACTATTATGACATCATCACCATTATGACATGAACACCATTATGACATTATCACTATTGTGACAACATTATCATTATGACATCATCAACATCATCATCATCATCATCATCATAATTATGATGTCTTCACCAGTATGACATCATCACTATTATGACATCACCATTATGACATGAACACCATTATGACATGAT
>NC_086447.1:622189402-622196902 GCF_028390025.1 Pseudophryne corroboree | reverse complement strand
TATGATAACTTCACCACTGTGACATCATCACTATTATGACATCATCACCATTATGACATGAACACCATTATGACATTATCACTATTGTGACAACATTATCATTATGACATCATCATCATCATCATCATGATTATGATATCTTCACCATTGTGACATCATCACTATTATGACATCATCACCTTTATGACATGAACACCATTATGACATTATCACTATTGTGACAACATTATCATTATGACATCATCATCATCATCATCATCATCATCATCATCATAAGCAGCAGCAGCATCATTATCATCACACTTATGATAACTTCACCACTGTGACATCATCACTATTATGACATCACCATTATAACATGAACACCATTATGACATGAACACTATTGTGACAACATTATCATTATGACATCATCATCATCACAATTATGATATCTTCACAATTGTGACATTATCACTATTATTACATCACAATTATGACATGAACACCATTATGACATTATCACTATTGTGACAACATTATCAATATGACATCATCATCATAATCATCATCATCATCACCACAATGATATCTTCACCATTGTGACATCATCACTATTATGACATCACAATTATGACATGAATACCATTATGACATTATCACTATTGTGACATCATCATCATCATCATCATGATAATGATATCTTCACCATTGTTACATCATCACTATTATGACATCATCACCTTTATGACATGAACACCATTATGAAATGATCACTATTGTGACAACATTATCATTATGACATCATCATCATCATCATCATCACCACCACAATTATGATATCTTCACCATTGTGACATCCTCACTATTATGGAATCATTGCCATTATGACATGAACACCATTATGACAATATCACTATTGTGACATCATCATCATCATCATCATCATCATCATCATCATCATGATTATGATATCTTCACCATTGTTACATCATCACTATTATGACATCATCACCTTTATGACATGAACACCATTATGACATGATCACTATTGTGACAACATTATCATTATGGCATCATCATCATCATCATCACAATTATATCTTCACCACTGTGACATCATCACTATTATGACATCATCACCATTATGACATGAACACCATTATGACATGATCACTATTGTGACAACATTATCATTATGACATAATCATCATCATCACAATTATGATATCTTCACCATTGTGACATCATCACTATTATGACATCACAATTATGACATGAACACCTTTATGACATTATTACAATTGTGACAACATTATCTTTATGACATCATCATCATCATCATGATTATGATATCTTCACCATTGTTACATCATCACTATTATGACATCATCACCTTTATGACATGAACACCATTATGACATGATCACTATTGTGACAACATTATCATTATGACATCATCATCATCATCATCATCATCATAACAATTATGATATCTTCACCATTGTGACATCATCACTATTATGACATCACAATTATGACATGAACACCTTTATGACATTATCACAATTGTGACAACATTATCTTTATGACATCATCATCATCATGATTATGATATCTTCACCATTGTGACATCATCACCTTTATAACATGAACACCATTATGACATTATCACTAATGTGATTACATTATCATTATGACATCATCATCATCATCATCATCATCATCATCAGCAGCAGCATCATTATCATCACACTTATGATAACTTCACCACTGTGACATCATCACTATTATGACATCATCACCATTATGACATGAACACCATTATGACATTATCACTATTGTGACAACATTATCATTATGACATCATCATCATCATCATCATGATTATGATATCTTCACCATTGTGACATCATCACTATTATGACATCATCACCATTATGACATGAACACCAGTATGACCTTATCACTATTGTGACAACATCATCATCAACATCATCATCATCATCATCATCATCATAATTATGATGTCTTCACCAGTATGACATCATCACTATTATGACATCACCATTATGACATGAACACCATTATGACATTATCACTATTGTGACATCATCACCATTATGACATTATCACTATTGTGACAACATTATCTTTATGACATCATCCTCATCATCATCATCATCATCATCATCATCATCATCACAATTATGATATCTTCACCATTGTGACATCATCACTATTATGGCATCACAATTATGACATGAACACCTTTATGACATTATCAATATTGTGACAACATTATCTTTATGACATCATCATCATCATCATCACAATTATGATATCTTCACCATTGTGACATCATCACTATTATGACATCATTGCCATTATGACATGAACACCATTATGACATTATCACTATTGTGACATCATCATCATCATCATCATGATTATGATATCTTCACCATTGTTACATCATCACTATTATGACATCATCACCTTTATGACATGAACACGATTATGACATGATCACTATTGTGACAACATTATCATTATGACATCATCATCATCATCATCATCATCAGCATCATTATCATCACACTTATGATAACTTCACCACTGTGACATCATCACTATTATGACATCATCACCATTATGACATTAACACCATTATGACATTATCACTATTGTGACAACATTATCATTATGACAACATCATCATCATCATCATCATCACAATTATGATATCTTCACAATTGTGACATTATCACTATTATTACATCACAATTATGACATGAACACCATTATGACATTATCACTATTGTGACAACATTATCATTATGACATCATCATCACAATTATGATATCTTCACCATTGTGACATCATTACTATTATGACATGAACACCATTATGACATTATCACTATTGTGACAACATTATTATTATGACATCATCATCATCATCATCGCAATTATGATATCTTCACCATTGTGACATCATCACTATTATGACATCATCACCATTATGACATGAACACGATTATGACATTATCACTATTGTGACAACATTATCAATATGACATCATCATCATAATCATCATCATCATCATCATCATCACCACAATTATGATATCTTCACCATTGTGACATCATCACTATTATGACATCACAATTATGACATGAACACCATTATGACATTATCACTATTGTGACATCATCATCATCATCATCATTATGATATCTTCACCATTGTTACATCATCACTATTATGACATCATCACCTTTATGACATGAACACCATTATGACATGATCACTATTGTGACAACATTATCAATATGACATCATCATCATCATCATCATCATCGTCATCACCACCACAATTATGATATCTTCACCATTGTGACATCATCACTATTATGAAATCATTGCCATTATGACATGAACACCATTATGACAATATCACTATTGTGACATCATCATCATCATCATGATTATGATATCTTCACCATTGTTACATCATCACTATTATGACATCATCACCTTTATGACATGAACACCATTATGACATGATCACTATTGTGACAACATTATCATCATCATCATCATCATCATCATCACAATTTTGATATCTTCACCATTGTGACATCATCACTATTATGACATCACAATTATGACATGAACACCTTTATGACATTATCAATATTGTGACAACATTATCTTTATGACATCATCATCATCATCATCATCATCATCATCACAATTATGATATCTTCACCATTGTGACATCATCACTATTATGACATCATTGCCATTATGACATGAACACCATTATGACATTATCACTATTGTGACATCATCATCATCATCATCATCATCATCATCATCATCATCATGATTATGATATCTTCACCATTGTTACATCATCACTATTATGACATCATCACCTTTATGACATGAACACCATTATGACATTATCACTATTGTGACAACAATATCATTATGACATCATCATCATCACAATTATGATATCTTCACCATTGTGACATCATCACTATTATGACATCATCACCATTATGACATGAACACCAGTATGACCTTATTACTATTGTGACAACAATATCATTATGACATCATCATCATCATCACCATCATAATTATGATGTCTTCACCAGTATGACATCATCACTATTATGACATCACCATTATGACATGAACACCATTATGACATTATCACTATTGTGACAACATTATCATCATCATCATCATCATCATCATCATCATCATGATATCTTCACCATTGTCACATCATCACTATTATGACATCATCACCTTTATGACATGAACACCATTATGACATGATCACTATTGTGACAACATTATCATTATGACATCATCATCATCATCATCATCATAACAATTATGATATCTTCACCATTGTGACATCATCACTATTATGACATCACAATTATGACATGAACACCTTTATGACATTATCACGATTGTGACAACATTATCCTTATGACATCATCATCATCATCATCATCATCATCATTATCATCACCACCACAATTATGATATCTTCACCATTGTGACATCATCACTATTATGAAATCATTGCCATTATGACATGAACACCATTATGACATTATCACTATTGTGACATCATCATCATCATCATCATTATGATATCTTCACCATTGTGACATCATCACTATTATGACATCATCACCTTTATGACATGAACACCATTATGACATGATCACTATTGTGACAACATTATCATTATGACATCATCATCATCATCATCATCATCATCATCATCATCACCACCACAATTATGATATCTTCACCATTGTGATATCATCACCATTATGACATCACCATTATGACATGAACACCATTATGACATTATCACTATTGTGACAACATTATCATTATGACATCATCATCATCAGCAGCATCATTATCATCACACTTATGATAACTTCACCACTGTGACATCATCACTATTATGAGATCATCACCATTATGACATGAACACCATTATGACATTATCACTATTGTGACAACATTATCATTATGACATCATCATCATCATGATTATGATATCTTCACCATTGTGACATCATCACTATGATGACATCATCACCTTTATGACATGAACACCATTATGACTTTATCACTATTTTGGACAACATTATCATTATGACATCATTATCACCATTATCATCACAATTATGATATCTTCACCATTGTGACATCATCACCATTATGACATCTTCACCAGTATGACATAAACACCAGTATGACATTATCACTATTGTTACAACATTATCATTATGACATCATCATCATCATCATCACAATTATGATATATTCACCATTGTGACATCATCACTATTATGACATCACCATTATAACATGAACACCATTATGACATGAACACTATTGTGACAACATTATCATTATGACAACATCATCATCATCATCATCATCATCATCATCATCATCATCATCATCACAATTATGATATCTTCACAATTGTGACATTATCACTATTATTACATCACAATTATGACATGAACACCATTATGACATTATCACTATTGTGACAACATTATCATTATGACATCATCACCAGTATGACATAAACACCAGTATGACATTATCACTATTGTTACAACATTATCATTATGACATCATCATCATCATCATCATCATCATCATCATCATCATCATCATCACAATTATGATATATTCACCATTGTGACATCATCACTATTATGACATCACCATTATAACATGAACACCATTATGACATGAACACTATTGTGACAACATTATCATTATGACATCATCATCATCATCATCATCATCACCACAATTATGATATCTTCACCACTGTGACATCATCACTATTATGACATCACCATTATGACATGAACACCATTAGGACATTATCACTATTGTGACATCATCATCATCATCATCATCATCATCATCATCATCATGATATCTTCACCATTGTGACATCATCACTATTATGACATCATCACCTTTATGACATGAACACCATTATGACTTTATCACTATTTTGGACAACATTATCATTATGACATCATCATCATCATTATCATCACAATTATGATATCTTCACCATTGTGACATCATCACCATTATGACATCATCACCAGTATGACATAAACACCAGTATGACATTATCACTATTGTTACAACATTATCATTATGACATCATCATCATCATCATCATCATCACAATTATGATATATTCACCATTGTGACATCATCACTATTATGACATCACCGTTATAACATGAACACCATTATGACATGAACACTATTGTGACAACATTATCATTATGACATCATCATCATCATCATCATCATCATCATCACAATTATGATATCTTCACAATTGTGACATTATCACTATTATTACATCACAATTATGACATGAACATCATTATGACATTATCACTATTGTGACAACATTATCATTATGACATCATCATCATCATCATCATCATCATCATCATCATCATCATCACCACAATTATGATATCTTCACCACTGTGACATCATCACTATTATGACATCACCATTATGACATGAACACCATTAGGACATTATCACTATTGTGAAATCATCATCATCATCATCATCATCATCATCATGATTATGATATCTTCACCATTGTGACATCATCACTATTATGACATCACCATTATAACATGAACACCATTATGACATGAACACTATTGTGACAACATTATCATTATGACATCATCATCATCATCACAATTATGATATCTTCACAATTGTGACATTATCACTATTATTACATCACAATTATGGCATGAACACCATTATGACATTATCACTATTGTGACAACATTATCATTATGACATTATCATCATCATCATCATCATCACAATGATGATATCTTCACCATTGTGACATCATTACTATTATGACATGAACACCATTATGACATTATCACTATTGTGACAACATTATTATTATATCATCATCATCATCATCATCATCATCGCAATTATGATATCTTCACCATTGTGACATCATCACTATTATGACATCATCACCATTATGACATGAACACGATTATGACATTATCACTATTGTGACAACATTATCAATATGACATCATCATCAAAATCATCATCATCATCATCATCATCACAATTATGATATCTTCACCATTGTGACATCATCACTATTATGACATGAACACCATTATGACATTATCACTATTGTTACATCATCATCATCATCATCATCATTATGATATCTTCACCATTGTTACATCATCACTATTATGACATCATCACCTTTATGACATGAACACCATTATGACATGATCACTATTGTGACAACATTATCATCATCATCATCATCATCATCATCACAATTTTGATATCTTCACCATTGTGACATCATCACTATTATGACATCACAATTATGACATGAACACCTTTAT
>NC_086447.1:622166902-622184402 GCF_028390025.1 Pseudophryne corroboree | reverse complement strand
CATTGCCATTATGACATGAACACCATTATGACAATATCACTATTGTGACATCATCATCATCATCATGATTATGATATCTTCACCATTGTTACATCATCACTATTATGACATCATCACCTTTATGACATGAACACCATTATGACATGATCACTATTGTGACAACATTATCATCATCATCATCATCATCATCATCATCATCACCACAATTTTGATATCTTCACCATTGTGACATCATCACTATTATGACATCACAATTATGACATGAACACCTTTATGACATTATCAATATTGTGACAACATTATCTTTATGACATCATCATCATCATCATCACAATTATGATATCTTCACCATTGTGACATCATCACTATTATGACATCATTGCCATTATGACATGAACACCATTATGACATTATCACTATTGTGACATCATCATCATCATCATCATCATCATGATTATGATATCTTCACCATTGTTACATCATCACTATTATGACATCATCACCTTTATGACATGAACACCATTATGACATTATCACTATTGTGACAACAATATCATTATGACATCATCATCATCATCACAATTATGATATCTTCACCATTGTGACATCATCACTATTATGACATCATCACCATTATGACATGAACACCAGTATGACCTTATCACTATTGTGACAACAATATCATTATGACATCATCATCATCATCATCATCATCATCATCATAATTATGATGTCTTCACCAGTATGACATCATCACTATTATGACATCACCATTATGACATGAACACCATTATGACATTATCACTATTGTGACAACATTATCATCATCATCATCAAACAAACAAATGGGGTAAAACAAATGATTGAGGATCTAGGTAGACTAGAGGAATGGTCAAGAGTCTGGCAATTACAGTTTAATGCCAAAAAATGCAAAATCATGCACTTGGGTCTCAAAAATCCTAAAGCTAAATACAGTATTAATGGCACTATACTGGAAACTACTGAGGAGGAAAGGGATCTAGGAGTCACTATTTCAGATGACTTAAAGGCAGGTAAGCAATGTAACAAGGCAATGAGGAAGGCTAGTCAGATGCTTGGCTGCATTGGGAGAGGAATCAGCAGCAGAAAGAAAGAAGTAATAATGCCACTGTATAGTTCATTGGTACGGCCTCATCTAGAATACTGTATTCAGTTCTGGAGGCCATATCTTCAAAAGGATATTAATACATTAGAAACTGTACAAAGGAGGGCAACTAAAATGGTGCATGGCCTACATCACAAAACATACCCAGAAAGACTAAGAAATCTCAATATGTATAGTTTGGAGCAGAGAAGAGAAAGGGGGGACATGATAGAAACTTTCAAATATATGAAGGGTTTTAACAAAGTCCAGGAGGGAAACATTCTCCAAATGAAGAGAAGCAATAGGACACGAGGACATGCACTGAGACTGGAGGGGGGGAGGTTCAGGGGAAATTTGCGGAAAAATTATTTCACAGAAAGGGTAGTGGACAAGTGGAATAGCCTCCCATCAGAGGTGGTAGAGGCTAAGACAGTAGAGCAATTTAAACATGCATGGGATAGACATAAGGATATCCTTACAAAGAAATAAGGAACAAATAAGGTTAGTGATAAAAAAAAAAAAATAATATATAAAAAAAAAAAAGGGGCAGACTAGATGGGCCAAGTGGTTCTTATCTGCCGACAAATTCTATGTTTATCATCATCATCATCATCATCATCATCATCATTATGATATCTTCACCATTGTGACATCATCACTATTATGACATCATTGCCATTATGACATGAACACCATTATGACATTATCACTATTGTGACATCATCATCATCATCATCATCATCATCATCATGATTATGATATCTTCACCATTGTCACATCATCACTATTATGACATCATCACCTTTATGACATGAACACCATTATGACATGATCACTATTGTGACAACATTATCATTATGACATCATCATCATCATAGCAATTATGATATCTTCACCATTGTGACATCATCACTATTATGACATCACAATTATGACATGAACACCTTTATGACATTATCACAATTGTGACAACATTATCCTTATGACATCATCATCATCATCATCATCATCATCATCATTATCATCACCACCACAATTATGATATCTTCACCATTGTGACATCATCACTATTATGAAATCATTGCCATTATGACATGAACACCATTATGACATTATCACTATTGTGACATCATCATCATCATCATCATCATCATCATCATCATCATCATCATATCTTCACCATTGTGACATCATCACTATTATGACATCATCACCTTTATGACATGAACACCATTATGACATGATCACTATTGTGACAACATTATCATTATGACATCATCATCATCATCATCATCATCATCATCACCACAATTATGATATCTTCACCATTGTGATATCATCACCATTATGACATCACCATTATGACATGAACACCATTATGACATTATCACTATTGTGACAACATTATCATTATGACATCATCATCATCAGCAGCAGCATCATTATCATCACACTTATGATAACTTCACCACTGTGACATCATCACTATTATGACATCATCACCATTATGACATGAACACCATTATGACATTATCACTATTGTGACAACATTATCATTATGACATCATCATCATCATGATTATGATATCTTCACCATTGTGACATCATCACTATGATGACATCATCACCTTTATGACATGAACACCATTATGACTTTATCACTATTTTGGACAACATTATCATTATGACATCATTATCACCATTATCATCACAATTATGATATCTTCACCATTGTGACATCATCACCATTATGACATCTTCACCAGTATGACATAAACACCAGTATGACATTATCACTATTGTTACAACATTATCATTATGACATCATCATCATCATCATCATCACAATTATAATATATTCACCATTGTGACATCATCACTATTATGACATCACCATTATAACATGAACACCATTATGACATGAACACTATTGTGACAACATTATCATTATGACATCATCATCATCATCATCATCATCATCATCATCACAATTATGATATCTTCACAATTGTGACATTATCACTATTATTACATCACAATTATGACATGGACACCATTATGACATTATCACTATTGTGACAACATTATCATTATGACATCATCATCATCATCATCACCACAATTATGATATCTTCACCACTGTGACATCATCACTATTATGACATCACCATTATGACATGAACACCATTAGGACATTATCACTATTGTGACATCATCATCGTCATCATCATGATTATGATATCTTCACCATTGTGACATCATCACTATTATGACATCATCACCTTTATGACATGAACACCATTATGACTTTATCACTATTTTGAACATTATCATTATGACATCATCATCATCATCATTATCATCACAATTATGATATATTCACCATTGTGACATCATCACCATTATGACATCATCACCAGTATGACATAAACACCAGTATGACATTATCACTATTGTTACAACATTATCATTATGACATCATCATCATCATCATCATCATCATCACAATTATGATATCTTCACAATTGTGACATTATCACTATTATTACATCACAATTATGACATGAACATCATTATGACATTATCACTATTGTGACAACATTATCATTATGACATCATCATCATCATCACCACAATTATGATATCTTCACCACTGTGACATCATCACTATTATGACATCACCATTATGACATGAACACCATTAGGACATTATCACTATTGTGAAATAATCATCATCATCATCATCATCATCATCATCATGATTATGATATCTTCACCATTGTGACATCATCACTATTATGACATCACCATTATAACATGAACACCATTATGACATGAACACTATTGTGACAACATTATCATTATGACATCATCATCATCACAATTATGATATCTTCACAATTGTGACATTATCACTATTATTACATCACAATTATGACATGAACACCATTATGACATTATCACTATTGTGACAACATTATCATTATGACATTATCATCATCATCATCATCATCATCATCATCATCATCATCACAATGATGATATCTTCACCATTGTGACATCATTACTATTATGACATGAACACCATTATGACATTATCACTATTGTGACAACATTATTATTATATCATCATCATCATCATCATCATCATCATCATCATCATCATCATCGCAATTATGATATCTTCACCATTGTGACATCATCACTATTATGACATCATCACCATTATGACATGAACACGATTATGACATTATCACTATTGTGACAACATTATCAATATGACATCATCATCAAATCATCATCATCATCATCATCATCATCATCACAATTATGATATCTTCACCATTGTGACATCATCACTATTATGACATGAACACCATTATGACATTATCACTATTGTTACATCATCATCATCATCATCATCATCATGATATCTTCACCATTGTTACATCATCACTATTATGACATCATCACCTTTATGACATGAACACTATTATGACATGATCACTATTGTGACAACATTATCATCATCATCATCATCATCATCATCATCATCATCATCATCACAATTTTGATATCTTCACCATTGTGACATCATCACTATTATGACATCACAATTATGACATGAACACCTTTATGACATTATCAATATTGTGACAACATTATCTTTATGACATCATCATCATCATCATCATCATCATCATCATCATCATCACAATTATGATATCTTCACCATTGTGACATCATCACTATTATGACATCATTGCCATTATGACATGAACACCATTATGACATTATCACTATTGTGACATCATCATCATCATCATCATCATCATCATCATCATCATGATTATGATATCTTCACCATTGTTACATCATCACTATTATGACATCATCACCTTTATGACATGAACACCATTATGACATTATCACTATTGTGACAACAATATCATTATGACATCATTATCATCATCATCATCATCATCATCATCATCATCATCATCATCACAATGATGATATCTTCACCATTGTGACATCATCACTATTATGACATCATCACCATTATGACATGAACACCAGTATGACCTTATCACTATTGTGACAACAATATCATTATGACATCATCATCATCATCATCATCATCATCATCATAATTATGATGTCTTCAACAGTATGACATCATCACTATTATGACATCACCATTATGACTTGAACACCATTATGACATTATCACTATTGTGACAACATTATCATCATCATCATCATCATCATCATCATCATCATCATCATCATCATCATCATATCTTCACCATTGTCACATCATCACTATTATGACATCATCACCTTTATGACATGAACACCATTATGACATGATCACTATTGTGACAACATTATCATTATGACATCATCATCATCATCATCATCATCATCATCATCATCATCATCATAACAATTATGATATCTTCACCATTGTGACATCATCACTATTATGACATCACAATTATGACATGAACACCTTTATGACATTATCACAATTGTGACAACATTATCCTTATGACATCATCATCATCATCATCATTATTATCATCACCACCACAATTATGATATCTTCACCATTGTGACATCATCACTATTATGAAATCATTGCCATTATGACATGAACACCATTATGACATTATCACTATTGTGACATCATCATCATCATCATCATCATTATGATATCTTCACCATTGTGACATCATCACTATTATGACATCATCACCTTTATGACATGAACACCATTATGACATGATCACTATTGTGACAACATTATCATTATGACATCATCATCATCATCATGAATATGATATCTTTACCATTGTGACATCATCACTATTATGACATCATCACCATTATGACATGAACACCAGTATGACCTTATCACTATTGTGACAACATCATTATCATCATCATCATCATGATGTCTTCACCAGTATGACATCATCACTATTATGACATCAGCATTATGACATGAACACCATTATGACATTATCACTATTGTGACAACATTATCATTATGACATCATCATCATAACAATTATGATATCTTCACCATTGTGACATCATCACTATTATGACATCACAATTATGACATGAACACCTTTATGACATTATCACAATTGTGACAACATTAACTTTATGACATCATCATCGTCGTCATCATCACCACCACCACAATTATGATATCTTCACCATTGTGACATCATCACCTTTATGACATGAACACCATTATGACATTATCACTAATGTGATAACATTATCATTATGACAGCATCATCATCATCATAACAATTATGATATCTTCACCATTGTGACATCATCACTATTATGACATCACAATTATGACATGAACACCTTTATGACATTATCACAATTGTGACAACATTATCTTTATGACATCATCATCGTCGTCGTCATCACCACCACCACCACAATTATGATATCTTCACCATTGTGACATCATCACCTTTATGACATGAACACCATTATGACATTATCACTAATGTGATAACATTATCATTATGACATCATCATCATCAGCAGCAGCAGCAGCATCATTATCATCACACTTATGATAACTTCACCACTGTGACATCATCACTATTATGACATCATCACCATTATGACATGAACACCATTATGACATTATCACTATTGTGACAACATTATCATTATGACATCATCATCATCATCATCATGATTATGATATCTTCACCATTGTGACATCATCACTATTATGACATCATCACCATTATGACATGAACACCATTATGACCTTATCACTATTGTGACAACATCATCAACATCATCATCATCATCATCATAATTATGATGTCTTCACCAGTATGACATCATCACTATTATGACATCACCATTATGACATGAACACCATTATGACATTATCACTATTGTGACAACATTATCATTATGACATCATCATCATCATCATCATCATCATCATCATTATGATTATGATATCTTCACCATTGTGACATCATCACTATTATGACATCATCACCATTATGACATGAACACCAGTATGACCTTATCACTATTGTGACAACATCATCATCATCATCATCATCATCATCATCATCATCATCATCATCATCACAATTATGATATCTTCACCATTGTGACATCATCACCATTATGACATTATCACTATTGTGACAACATTATCTTTATGACATCATCCTCATCCTCATCATCATCATCATCATCACCACAATTATGATTTCTTCACCATTGTGATATCATCACTATTATGACATCACAATTATGACATGAACACTATTATGACATTATCACTATTGTGACATCATCATCATCATCATCATCATCATTATGATATCTTCACCATTGTTACATCATCACTATTATGCCATCATCACCTTTATGACATGAACACCATTATGACACGATCACTATTGTGACAACATTATCATTATGACATCATCATCATCATAACAATTATGATATCTTCACCATTGTGACATCATCACTATTATGACATCACAATTATGACATGAACACCTTTATGACATTATCACAATTGTGACAACATTATCTTTATGACATCATCATCATCATCATCACCACCACAATTATGATATATTCACCATTGTGACATCACTATTATGAAATCATTGCCATTATGACATGAACACCATTATGACATTATCACTATTGTGACATCATCATCATCATGATTATGATATCTTCACCATTGTTACATCATCACTATTATGACATCATCACCTTTATGACATGAACACCATTATGACATGATCACTATTGTGACAACATTATCATTATGACATCATCATCATCATGAATATGATATCTTTACCATTGTGACATCATCACTATTATGACATCATCACCATTATGACATGAACACCATTATGACCTTATCACTATTGTGACAACATCATCATCATCATCATCATCATCATCATGATGTCTTCACCAGTATGACATCATCACTATTATGACATCACCATTATGACATGAACACCATTATGACATTATCACTATTGTGACAACATTATTATTATGACATCATCATCATCATCATCGCAATTATGATATCTTCACCATTGTGACATCATCACTATTATGACATCATCACCATTATGACATGAACACGATTATGACATTATCACTATTGTGACAACATTATCAATATGACATCATCATCATCATCATCGTCACCACCACCACAATTATGATATCTTCACCATTGTGACATCATCACTATTATGAAATCATTGCCATTATGACATGAACACCATTATGACAATATCACTATTGTGACATCATCATCATCATCATGATTATGATATCTTCACCATTGTTACATCATCACTATTATGACATCATCACCTTTATGACATGAACACCATTATGACATGATCACTATTGTGACAACATTATCATTATGACATCATCATCATCATCATCATCATCATCATGAATATGATATCTTTACCATTGTGACATCATCACTATTATGACATCATCAACATTATGACATGAACACCAGTATGACCTTATCACTATTGTGACAACATCATTATCATCATCATCATCATAACAATTATGATATCTTCACCATTGTGACATCATCACTATTATGACATCGCAATTATGACATGAACACCTTTATGACATTATCACAATTGTGACAACATTATCTTTATGACATCATCATCGTCGTCATCATCACCACCACCACAATTATGATATCTTCACCATTGTGACATCATCACCTTTATGACATGAACACCATTATGACATTATCACTAATGTGATAACATTATCATTATGACAGCATCATCATCATCATAACAATTATGATATCTTCACCATTGTGACATCATCACTATTATGACATCACAATTATGACATGAACACCTTTATGACATTATCACAATTGTGACAACATTATCTTTATGACATCATCATCGTCGTCGTCATCACCACCACCACCACAATTATGATATCTTCACCATTGTGACATCATCACCTTTATGACATGAACACCATTATGACATTATCACTAATGTGATAACATTATCATTATGACATCATCATCAGCAGCAGCAGCATCATTATCATCACACTTATGATAACTTCACCACTGTGACATCATCACTATTATGACATCATCACCATTATGACATGAACACCATTATGACATTATCACTATTGTGACAACATTATCATTATGACATCATCATCATCATCATCATGATTATGATATCTTCACCATTGTGACATCATCACTATTATGACATCATCACCATTATGACATGAACACCATTATGACCTTATCACTATTGTGACAACATCATCAACATCATCATCATCATCATCATCATAATTATGATGTCTTCACCAGTATGACATCATCACTATTATGACATCACCATTATGACATGAACACCATTATGACATTATCACTATTGTGACATCATCACCATTATGACATTATCACTATTGTGACAACATTATCTTTATGACATCATCCTCATCCTCATCATCATCATCACAATTATGATATCTTCACCATTGTGACATCATCACTATTATGACATCACAATTATGACATGAACACCTTTATGACATTATCAATATTGTGACATTATCTTTATGACATCATCATCATCATCATCATCATCATCATCATCACAATTATGATATCTTCACCATTGTGACATCATCACTATTATGACATCATTGCCATTATGACATGAACACCATTATGACATTATCACTATTGTGACATCATCATCATCATCATCATCATCATCATCATCATTATGATATCTTCACCATTGTTACATCATCACTATTATGACATCATCACCTTTATGACATGAACACCATTATGACATTATCACTATTGTGACAACAATATCATTATGACATCATCATCATCATCACAATTATGATATCTTCACCATTGTGACATCATCACTATTATGACATCATCACCATTATGACATGAACACCAGTATGACCTTATCACTATTGTGACAACAATATCATTATGACATCATCATCATCATCATCATCATCATCATCATCATCATCATCATCATTATGATGTCTTCACCAGTATGACATCATCACTATTATGACATCACCATTATGACATGAACACCATTATGACATTATCACTATTGTGACAACATTATCATCATCATCATCATCATCATCATTATGATATCTTCACCATTGTGACATCATCACTATTATGACATCATTGCCATTATGACATGAACACCATTATGACATTATCACTATTGTGACATCATCATCATCATCATCATCATCATGATTATGATATCTTCACCATTGTCACATCATCACTATTATGACATCATCACCTTTATGACATGAACACCATTATGACATGATCACTATTGTGACAACATTATCATTATGACATCATCATCATCATAGCAATTATGATATCTTCACCATTGTGACATCATCACTATTATGACATCACAATTATGACATGAACACCTTTATGACATTATCACAATTGTGACAACATTATCCTTATGACATCATCATCATCATCATCATCATCATCATTATTATCATCACCACCACAATTATGATATCTTCACCATTGTGACATCATCACTATTATGAAATCATTGCCATTATGACATGAACACCATTATGACATTATCACTATTGTGACATCATCATCATCATCATCATCATCATCATCATCATCATCATCATATCTTCACCATTGTGACATCATCACTATTATGACATCATCACCTTTATGACATGAACACCATTATGACATGATCACTATTGTGACAACATTATCATTATGACATCATCATCATCATCATCATCATCATCATCATCATCATCATCATCATCATCACCACAATTATGATATCTTCACCATTGTGATATCATCACCATTATGACATCACCATTATGACATGAACACCATTATGACATTATCACTATTGTGACAACATTATCATTATGACATCATCATCATCATCATCATCAGCAGCATCATTATCATCACACTTATGATAACTTCACCACTGTGACATCATCACTATTATGACATCATCACCATTATGACATGAACACCATTATGACATTATCACTATTGTGACAACATTATCATTATGACATCATCATCATCATGATTATGATATCTTCACCATTGTGACATCATCACTATGATGACATCATCACCTTTATGACATGAACACCATTATGACTTTATCACTATTTTGGACAACATTATCATTATGACATCATTATCACCATTATCATCACAATTATGATATCTTCACCATTGTGACATCATCACCATTATGACATCTTCACCAGTATGACATAAACACCAGTATGACATTATCACTATTGTTACAACATTATCATTATGACATCATCATCATCATCATCATCATCATCATCATCATCATCATCATCACAATTATGATATATTCACCATTGTGACATCATCACTATTATGACATCACCATTATAACATGAACACCATTATGACATGAACACTATTGTGACAACATTATCATTATGACATCATCATCATCATCATCATCATCATCATCATCATCACAATTATATCTTCACAATTGTGACATTATCACTATTATTACATCACAATTATGACATGGACACCATTATGACATTATCACTATTGTGACAACATTATCATTATGACATCATCATCATCATCATCATCATCATCATCATCACCACAATTATGATATCTTCACCACTGTGACATCATCACTATTATGACATCACCATTATGACATGAACACCATTAGGACATTATCACTATTGTGACATCATCATCATCATCATCATGATTATGATATCTTCACCATTGTGACATCATCACTATTATGACATCATCACCTTTATGACATGAACACCATTATGACTTTATCACTATTTTGGACAACATTATCATTATGACATCATCATCATCATTATCATCACAATTATGATATCTTCACCATTGTGACATCATCACCATTATGACATCATCACCAGTATGACATAAACACCAGTATGACATTATCACTATTGTTACAACATTATCATTATGACATCATCATCATCATCATCATCATCATCATCATCATCACAATTATGATATATTCACCATTGTGACATCATCACTATTATGACATCACCATTATAACATGAACACCATTATGACATGAACACTATTGTGACAACATTATCATTATGACATCATCATCATCATCACAATTATGATATCTTCACAATTGTGACATTATCACTATTATTACATCACAATTATGACATGAACATCATTATGACATTATCACTATTGTGACAACATTATCATTATGACATCATCATCATCATCATCATCACCACAATTATGATATCTTCACCACTGTGACATCATCACTATTATGACATCACCATTATGACATGAACACCATTAGGACATTATCACTATTGTGAAATAATCATCATCATCATCATCATCATCATCATGATTATGATATCTTCACCATTGTGACATCATCACTATTATGACATCACCATTATAACATGAACACCATTATGACATGAACACTATTGTGACAACATTATCATTATGACATCATCATCATCACAATTATGATATCTTCACAATTGTGACATTATCACTATTATTACATCACAATTATGACATGAACACCATTATGACATTATCACTATTGTGACAACATTATCATTATGACATTATCATCATCATCATCATCATCATCATCATCATCATCATCATCACAATGATGATATCTTCACCATTGTGACATCATTACTATTATGACATGAACACCATTATGACATTATCACTATTGTGACAACATTATTATTATATCATCATCATCATCATCATCATCATCATCATCATCATCGCAATTATGATATCTTCACCATTGTGACATCATCACTATTATGACATCATCACCATTATGACATGAACACGATTATGACATTATCACTATTGTGACAACATTATCAATATGACATCATCATCAAAATCATCATCATCATCATCATCATCATCATCACAATTATGATATCTTCACCATTGTGACATCATCACTATTATGACATGAACACCATTATGACATTATCACTATTGTTACATCATCATCATCATCATCATCATCATCATCATCATGATATCTTCACCATTGTTACATCATCACTATTATGACATCATCACCTTTATGACATGAACACTATTATGACATGATCACTATTGTGACAACATTATCATCATCATCATCATCATCATCATCACAATTTTGATATCTTCACCATTGTGACATCATCACTATTATGACATCACAATTATGACATGAACACCTTTATGACATTATCAATATTGTGACAACATTATCTTTATGACATCATCATCATCATCATCATCATCATCACAATTATGATATCTTCACCATTGTGACATCATCACTATTATGACATCATTGCCATTATGACATGAACACCATTATGACATTATCACTATTGTGACATCATCATCATCATCATCATCATCATCATGATTATGATATCTTCACCATTGTTACATCATCACTATTATGACATCATCACCTTTATGACATGAACACCATTATGACATTATCACTATTGTGACAACAATATCATTATGACATCATTATCATCATCATCATCATCATCATCATCACAATTATGATGTCTTCAACAGTATGACATCATCACTATTATGACATCACCATTATGACTTGAACACCATTATGACATTATCACTATTGTGACAACATTATCATCATCATCATCATCATCATCATCATCATCATCATCATGATATCTTCACCATTGTCACATCATCACTATTATGACATCATCACCTTTATGACATGAACACCATTATGACATGATCACTATTGTGACAACATTATCATTATGACATCATCATCATCATCATCATCATCATCATAACAATTATGATATCTTCACCATTGTGACATCATCACTATTATGACATCACAATTATGACATGAACACCTTTATGACATTATCACAATTGTGACAACATTATCCTTATGACATCATCATCATCATCATCATCATTATTATCATCACCACCACAATTATGATATCTTCACCATTGTGACATCATCACTATTATGAAATCATTGCCATTATGACATGAACACCATTATGACATTATCACTATTGTGACATCATCATCATCATCATCATTATGATATCTTCACCATTGTGACATCATCACTATTATGACATCATCACCTTTATGACATGAACACCATTATGACATGATCACTATTGTGACAACATTATCATTATGACATCATCATCATCATCATCATCATCATGAATATGATATCTTTACCATTGTGACATCATCACTATTATGACATCATCACCATTATGACATGAACACCAGTATGACCTTATCACTATTGTGACAACATCATTATCATCATCATCATCATGATGTCTTCACCAGTATGACATCATCACTATTATGACATCAGCATTATGACATGAACACCATTATGACATTATCACTATTGTGACAACATTATCATTATGACATCATCATCATAACAATTATGATATCTTCACCATTGTGACATCATCACTATTATGACATCACAATTATGACATGAACACCTTTATGACATTATCACAATTGTGACAACATTAACTTTATGACATCATCATCGTCGTCATCATCACCACCACCACAATTATGATATCTTCACCATTGTGACATCATCACCTTTATGACATGAACACCATTATGACATTATCACTAATGTGATAACATTATCATTATGACAGCATCATCATCATCATAACAATTATGATATCTTCACCATTGTGACATCATCACTATTATGACATCACAATTATGACATGAACACCTTTATGACATTATCACAATTGTGACAACATTATCTTTATGACATCATCATCGTCGTCGTCGTCATCACCACCACCACCACAATTATGATATCTTCACCATTGTGACATCATCACCTTTATGACATGAACACCATTATGACATTATCACTAATGTGATAACATTATCATTATGACATCATCATCAGCAGCAGCATCATTATCATCACACTTATGATAACTTCACCACTGTGACATCATCACTATTATGACATCATCACCATTATGACATGAACACCATTATGACATTATCACTATTGTGACAACATTATCATTATGACATCATCATCATCATCATCATCATGATTATGATATCTTCACCATTGTGACATCATCACTATTATGACATCATCACCATTATGACATGAACACCATTATGACCTTATCACTATTGTGACAACATCATCAACATCATCATCATCATCATCATAATTATGATGTCTTCACCAGTATGACATCATCACTATTATGACATCACCATTATGACATGAACACCATTATGACATTATCACTATTGTGACAACATTATTATTATGACATCATCATCATCATCATCATCATCATTATGATTATGATATCTTCACCATTGTGACATCATCACTATTATGACATCATCACCATTATGACATGAACACCAGTATGACCTTATCACTATTGTGACATCATCATCATCATCATCATCATCATCATCATCATCACAATTATGATATCTTCACCATTGTGACATCATCACCATTATGACATTATCACTATTGTGACAACATTATCTTTATGACATCATCCTCATCCTCATCATCATCATCATCATCACCACAATTATGATTTCTTCACCATTGTGATATCATCACTATTATGACATCACAATTATGACATGAACACTATTATGACATTATCACTATTGTGACATCATCATCATCATCATCATCATCATCATCATTATGATATCTTCACCATTGTTACATCATCACTATTATGCCATCATCACCTTTATGACATGAACACCATTATGACACGATCACTATTGTGACAACATTATCATTATGACATCATCATCATCATAACAATTATGATATCTTCACCATTGTGACATCATCACTATTATGACATCACAATTATGACATGAACACCTTTATGACATTATCACAATTGTGACAACATTATCTTTATGACATCATCATCATCATCATCATCATCATCATCATCATCATCATCATCACCACCACAATTATGATATATTCACCATTGTGACATCACTATTATGAAATCATTGCCATTATGACATGAACACCATTATGACATTATCACTATTGTGACATCATCATCATCATGATTATGATATCTTCACCATTGTTACATCATCACTATTATGACATCATCACCTTTATGACATGAACACCATTATGACATGATCACTATTGTGACAACATTATCATTATGACATCATCATCATCATGAATATGATATCTTTACCATTGTGACATCATCACTATTATGACATCATCACCATTATGACATGAACACCATTATGACCTTATCACTATTGTGACAACATCATCATCATCATCATCATCATGATGTCTTCACCAGTATGACATCATCACTATTATGACATCACCATTATGACATGAACACCATTATGACATTATCACTATTGTGACAACATTATTATTATGACATCATCATCATCATCATCATCGCAATTATGATATCTTCACCATTGTGACATCATCACTATTATGACATCATCACCATTATGACATGAACACGATTATGACATTATCACTATTGTGACAACATTATCAATATGACATCATCATCATAATCATCATCATCATCATCATCACCACAATTATGATATCTTCACCATTGTGACATCATCACTATTATGACATCACAATTATGACATGAACACCATTATGACATTATCACTATTGTGACATCATCATCATCATGATTATGATATCTTCACCATTGTGACATCATCACTATTATGACATCACCATTCTGACATGAACACCATTATGACATTATCACAATTGTGACAACATTATCTTTATGACATCATCCTCATCCTCATCATCATCATCATCATCACCACAATTATGATATCTTCACCATTGTGACATCATCACTATTATGACATCACAATTATGACATGAACACCTTTATGACATTATCAATATTGTGACAACATTATCTTTATGACATCATCATCATCATCATCATCATCATCATCACAATTATGATATCTTCACCATTGTGACATCATCACTATTATGACATCATTGCCATTATGACATGAACACCATT
>NC_086447.1:622141902-622161902 GCF_028390025.1 Pseudophryne corroboree | reverse complement strand
ATGATCACTATTGTGACATTATCATTATGACATCATCATCATCATCATCATCATCATCATCACAATTATGATATCTTCACCATTGTGACATCATCACTGTTATGACATCACAATTATGACATGAACACCTTTATGACATTATCACAATTGTGACAACATTATCTTTATGACATCATCATCGTCATCATCATCACCACCACCACAATTATGATATCTTCACCATTGTGACATCATCACTATTATGACATCACCATTATGACATGAACACCATTATGACATTATCACTAATGTGATAACATTATCATTATGACATCATCATCATCACCACAATTATGATATCTTCACCACTGTGACATCATCACCATTATGACATGAACACCTTTATGACATGAACACCTTTATGTCATTATCACTATTTTAGACAACATTATCATTATGACATCATCATCATCATCATCATCATAATTATGATATATTTACCATTGTGACATCATCACTATTATGACATCACCATTATAACATGAACACCATTATGACATTATCACTATTGTGACAACATTATCAATATGACATCATCATCATCATCATCATCATCATCATCATCATCATCATCATCATCATCATCACAATTATGATATCTTCACCATTGTGACATCATCACTATTATGACATCATCAACATTATGACATAAACACCATTATGGCATTATCACTATTGTTACATCATCATCATCATCATCATCATCATCATCATCATCATCACAATTATGATATCTTCACCACTGTGACATCATCACTATTATGACATCACCATTATGACATGAACACCATTATGACATTATCACTATTTTGGACAACATTATCATTATGACATCATCATCATCATCATCACTATTATGACATCATCACCATTATGACATGAACACCATTATGACATTATCACTATTGTGACAACATTATCAATATGACATCATCATCATCATCATCATCATCTTGATTATGATATCTTCACCATTGAGACATCATCACTATTATGAAATCATTGCCATTATGACATGAACACCATTATGACATTATCACTATTGTTTCATCATCATCATCATCATCATCATCATCATCATCATCTTATCTTCACCATTGTTACATCATCACCTTTATGACATGAACACCATTATGACATGATCACTATTGTGACAACATTATCATTATGACATCATCATCATCATCATCATCATCATCACAATTATGATATCTTCACCATTGTGACATCATCACTATTATGACATCACCATTATGACATGAACACCATTATGACATTATCACTATTGTGACAACAATATCATAATGACATCATCATTATAATCATCATCATCACAATTATGATATCTTCACCATTGTGACATCATCACTATTATGACATCATCACCATTATGACATGAACACCAGTATGACCTTATCACTATTGTGACAACATTATCATTATGACATCATCATCATCATCATAATTATGATGTATTCACCAGTATGACATCACTATTATGACATCACCATTATGACATGAACACCATTATGACATTATCACTATTGTGACAACATTATCATTATGATATCATCATCATCACAATTATGATATCTTCACCACTGTGACATCATCACCATTATGACATTATCACTATTGTGACAACATTATCTTTATGACATCATCATCATCATCATCATCATCATCATCACAATTATGATATCTTCACCATTGTGACATCATCACTATTATGACATCACAATTATGACATGAACACCTTTATGACATTATCAATATTGTGACATTATCTTTATGACATCATCATCATCATCATCACAATTATGATATCTTCACCATTGTGACATCATCACTATTATGACATCATTGCCATTATGACATGAACACCATTATGACATTATCACTATTGTGAAATCATCATCATCATCATCATGATTATGATATCTTCACCATTGTTACATCATCACTATTATGACATAATCACCTGTATGACATGAACACCATTATGACATGATCACTATTGTGACAACATTATCATTATGACATCATCATCATCATCATCATCATCATCATCACAATTATATCTTCACCATTGTGACATCATCACTATTATGACATCACCATTCTGACATGAACACCATTATGACATTATCACTATTGTGACAACATTATCATTATGTCATCATCATCATCATCATCATTATCATCATCATCATCATCATCATCACCACAATTATGATATATTCACCATTGTGACATCATCACTATTATGACATCATCACCATTATGACATGAACGCCAGTATGACCTTATCACTATTGTGACAACATTATCAATATGACATCATCATCATCATCATGATTATGATATCTTCACCAGTATGACATCATCACTATTATGACATCATCACCTTTATGACATGAACACCATTATGACTTTATCACTATTTTGGACAACATTATCATTATGACATCATTATCACAATTATGATATCTTCACCATTGTGACACCATCACTAGTATGACATCACCATTATGACATGAACACCATTATGACATGAACACTATTGTGACAACATTATCATTATGACATCATCATCATCATCATCACAATTATGATATCTTCACAATTGTGACATTATCACTATTATTACATCACAATTATGACATGAACACCATTATGACATTATCACTATTGTGACAACATTATTATTATGACATAATCATCATCATCATCATCGCAATTATGATATCTTCACCATTGTGACATCATCACTATTATGACATCATCACCATTATGACATGAACACAATTATGACATTATCACTATTGTGACAACATTATTAATATGACATCATCATCATCATCATCATCATCATCATCATCATCACAATTATGATATCTTCACCATTGTGACATCATCACTATTATGACATCATCACCATTATGACATAAACACCATTATGGCATTATCACTATTGTTACATCATCATCATAATTATGATATCTTCACCATTGTGACATCATCACTATTATGACATCATCACCATTATGACATGAACACAATTATGACATTATCACTATTGTGACAACATTATCAATATGACATCATCATCATCATCATCATCATCAGCATCATCACAATTATGATATCTTCACCATTGTGACATCATCACTATTATGACATCATCACCATTATGACATAACACCATTATGGCATTATCACTATTGTTACATCATCATCATAATTATGATATCTTCACCATTGTGACATCATCACTATTATGACATCACCATTATAACATGAACACCATTATGACATGAACACTATTGTGACAACATTATCATTATGACATCATCATCATCACAATTATGATATCTTCACAATTGTGACATTATCACTATTATTACATCACAATTATGACATGAACACCATTATGACATTATCACTATTGTGACAACATTATCATTATGACATCATCATCATCACAATTATGATATCTTCACCATTGTGACATCATTACTATTATGACATGAACACCATTATGACATTATCACTATTGTGACATTATCACTATCGTGACAACATTATCAATATGACATCATCATCATCATCATCATCATCATCACAATTATGATATCTTCACCATAGTGACATCATCACATTTATGACATCACCATTATGACATGAACACAATTATGACATTATCACTATTTTGGACAACATTATCATTATGACATCATCATCATCATCATCATCATCATCATTAACATAATCATCACAATTATGATATCTTCACCATTGTGGCATCATCACTATTATGACATCACAATTATGACATGAACACCTTTATGACATTATCAATATTGTGACAACATTATCATTATGACATCATCATCATTGTCATCAATATCATCACAATTATGATATCTTCACCATTGTGACATCATTACTATTATGACATGAACACCATTATGACATTATCACTATTGTGACAACATTATTATTATGACATCATCATCATCGCAATTATGATATCTTCACCATTGTGACATCATCACTATTATGACATCATCACCATTATGACATGAACACGATTATGACATTATCACTATTGTGACAACATTATCAATATGACATCATCATCATCATCATCACAATTATGATATCTTCACCATTGTGACATCATCACTATTATGACATCACAATTATGACATGAACACCTTTATGACATTATCACAATTGTGACAACATTATCTTTATGACATCATCATCATCATCATCACAATTATGATATCTTCACCATTGTGACATCATCACTATTATGACATCACAATTATGACATGAACACCTTTATGACATTATCACAATTGTGACAACATTATCTTTATGACATCATCATCGTCGTCGTCGTCGTCATCATCATCACCACAATTATGATATCTTCACCATTGTGACATCATCACTATTTTGACATCACAATTATGACATGAACACCTTTATGACATTATCACAATTGTGACAACATTATCTTTATGACATCATCATCATCATCACCACAATTATGATATCTTCACCATTGTGACATCATCACTATTATGAAATCATTGCCATTATGACATGAACACCATTATGACATTATTACTATTGTGAAATCATCATCATCATCATGATTATGATATCTTCACCATTGTTACATCATCACATCATCACCTGTATGACATGAACACCATTATGACATGATCACTATTGTGACAACATTATCATTATGACATCATCATCATCACAATTATGATATCTTCACCATTGTGACATCATCACTATTATGACATCACCATTCTGACATGAACACCATTATGACATTATCACAATTGTGACAACATTATCTTTATGACATCATCATCATCATCATCATCATCACCACAATTATGATATCTTCACCAGTATGACATCATCACTATTATGACTTCATCACCTTTATGACATGAACACCATTATGACTTTATCACTATTTTGGACAACATTATCATTATGACATCATTATCACAATTATGATATCTTCACCATTGTGACACCATCACCATTATGACATGAACACCATTATGACATGAACACTATTGTGACAACATTATCATTATGACATCATCATCATCATCATCATCATCATCATCATCACAATTATGATATCTTCACAATTGTGACATTATCACTATTATTACATCACAATTATGACATGAACACCATTATGACATTATCACTATTGTGACAACATTATTATTATGACATAATCATCATCATCATCATCATCATCATCGCAATTATGATATCTTCACCATTGTGACATCATCACTATTATGACATCATCACCATTATGACATGAACACAATTATGACATTATCACTATTGTGACAACATTATCAATATGACATCATCATCATCATCATCATCATCATCATCAGCATCATCACCACAATTATGATATCTTCACCATTGTGACATCATCACTATTATGACATCATCACCATTATGACATAAACACCATTATGGCATTATCACTATTGTTACATCATCATCATCATTATGATATCTTCACCATTGTGACATCATCACTATTATGACATCACCATTATAACATGAATACCATTATGACATGAACACTATTGTGACAACATTATCATTATGACATCATCATCATCACAATTATGATATCTTCACAATTGTGACATTATCACTATTTTACATCACAATTATGACATGAACACCATTATGACATTATCACTATTGTGACAACATTATCAATATGACATCATCATCATCACAATTATGATATCTTCACCATTGTGACATCATTACTATTATGACATGAACACCATTATGACATTATCACTATTGTGACATTATCACTATTGTGACAACATTATCAATATGACATCATCATCATCATCATCATCATCATCACAATTATGATATCTTCACCATTGTGACATCATCACTATTATGACATCATCACCAGTATGACATGAACACCATTATGGCATTATCACTATTGTTACATCATCATCATCATCATCATCATCATCATCATCATCACAATTATGATATCTTCACCACTGTGACATCATCTCCATTATGACATGAACACCTTTATGACATGAACACCTTTATGTCATTATCACTATTTTAGACAACATTATCATTATGACATCATCATCATCATCATTATGATATATTTACCATTGTGACATCATCACTATTATGACATCACCATTATAACATGAACACCATTATGACATTATCACTATTGTGACAACATTATCAATATGACATCATCATCATCATCATCATCATCATCATCATCATCATCACAATTATGATATCTTCACCATTGTGACATCATCACTATTATGACATCATCACCATTATGACATAAACACCATTATGGCATTATCACTATTGTTACATCATCATCATCATCATCATCATCATCATCATCATCATCACAATTATTATATCTTCACCACTGTGACATCATCACTATTATGACATGAACACCATTATGACATGATCACTATTGTGACAACATTATCATTATGACATCATCATCATCATCATCATCATCATCATCACCACCACCACAATTATGATATCTTCACCATTGTGACATCATCACCATTATGACATCACCATTATGACATGAACACCATTATGACATTATCACTAATGTGATAACATTATCATTATGACATCATCATCATCATCATCACCACAATTATGATATCTTCACCACTGTGACATCATCACCATTATGACATGAACACCATTATGACATTATCACTATTGTGACAACATTATCATTATGACATCATCATCATCATCATCATCATCATCAGCATCATTATCATCACACTTATGATAACTTCACCACTGTGACATCATCACTATTATGACATCATCACCATTATGACATGAACACCATTATGACATGAACACCATTATGACATTATCACTATTGTGACAACAATATCATTATGACATCATTATCATCATCATCATCATCATCATCATCATCATCATCACAATTATGGTATCTTCACCATTGTGACATCATCACTATTATGACATGAACACCATTATGACATTATCACTATTGTGACAACATTATCATTATGACATCATCATCATCATCATCATCATCATAAGCAGCAGCAGCATCATTATCATCACACTTATGATAACTTCACCACTGTGACATCATCACTATTATGACATCATCACCTTTATGACATGAACACCATTATGACATGATCACTATTGTGACAACATTATCATTATGACATCATCATCATCACAATTATGATATCTTCACCATTGTGACATCATCACTATTATGACATCACAATTATGACATGAACACCTTTATGACATTATCACAATTGTGACAACATTATCTTTATGACATCATCATCGTCGTCATCACCACCACCACAATTATATCTTCACCATTGTGACATCATCACTATTATGACATCACCATTATGACATGAACACCATTATGACATTATCACTAATGTGATAACATTATCATTATGACATCATCATCAGCAGCAGCATCATTATCATCACACTTATGATAACTTCACCACTGTGACATCATCACTATTATGACATCATCACCATTGTTACATCATCACCTTTATGACATGAACACCATTATGACATGATCACTATTGTGACAACATTATCATTATGACATCATCATCATCATCATCATCATCACAATTATGATATCTTCACCATTGTGACATCATCACTATTATGACATCACCATTATTACATGAACACCATTATGACATTATCACTAATGTGATAACATTATCATTATGACATCATCATCATCATCACCATCATCATCACAATTATGATATCTTCACCACTGTGACATCATCACCATTATGACATGAACACCATTATGACATTATCACTATTGTGACAACATTATCATGATGACATCATCATCATCATCATCATCATCATCATCATCATGATTATGATATCTTCACCATTGTGACATCATCACTATTATGACATCATCACCTTTATGACATGAACACCATTATGACATTATCACTATTGTGACAACAATATCATAATGACATCATCATCATAATCATCATCATCATCATCATCATCATCATCATCACCACCACAATTATGATATCTTCACCATTGTGACATCATCACTATTATGACATCATCACCATTATGACATGAACACCAGTATGACCTTATCACTATTGTGACAACATTATCATTATGACATCATCATCATCATCATCATCATAATTATGATGTATTCACCAGTATGACATCATCACTATTATGACATCACCATTATGACATGAACACCATTATGACATTATCACTATTGTGACAACATTATCTTTATGACATCATCATCATCATCATCATCATCATCATCATCATCATCATCATCATCATCACAATTATGATATCTTCACCATTGTGACATCATCACTATTATGACATCATTGCCATTATGACATGAACACCATTATGACATTATTACTATTGTGAAATCATCATCATCATCACAATTATGATATCTTCACCATTGTGACATCATCACTATTATGACATCACAATTATGACATGAACACCTTTATGACATTATCAATATTGTGACAACATTATCTTTATGACATCATCATCATCATCATCATCATCATCACAATTATGATATCTTCACCATTGTGACATCATCACTATTATGACATCATTGCCATTATGACATGAACACCATTATGACATTATTACTATTGTGAAATCATCATCATCATCATCATGATTATGATATCTTCACCATTGTTACATCATCACTATTATGACATCATCACCTGTATGACATGAACACCATTATGACATGATCACTATTGTGACAACATTATCATTATGACATCATCATCATCATCACAATTATGATATCTTCACCATTGTGACATCATCACTATTATGACATCACCATTCTGACATGAACACCATTATGACATTATCACAATTGTGACAACATTATCTTTATGACATCATCATCATCATCATCATCATCATCACCACCACAATTATGATATCTTCACCATTGTGACATCATCACTATTATGAAATCATTGCCATTATGACATGAACACCATTATGACATTATCACTATTGTGACAACATTATCATTGTCATCATCATCATCATCAGCATCATTATCATCACACTTATGATAACTTTACCACTGTGACATCATCACTATTATGACATCATCACCATTATGACATGAACACCATTATGACATGAACACCATTATGACATTATCACTATTGTGACAACATTATCATTATGACATCATCATCATCATGATATCTTCACCATTGTGACATCATCACTATTATGACATCATCACCTTTATGACATGAACACCATTATGACATTATCACTATTGTGACAACATTATCATTATGACATCATCATCATCATCATAAGCAGCAGCAGCATTATCATCACACTTATGATAACTTCACCACTGTGACATCATCACTATTATGACATCACCTTTATGACATGAACACCATTATGACATGATCACTATTGTGACAACATTATCATTATGACATCATCATCATCATCATCATCATCATCATCATCACAATTATGATATCTTCACCATTGTGACATCATCACTATTATGACATCACAATTATGACATGAACACCTTTATGACATTATCACAATTGTGACAACATTATCTTTATGACATCATCATCATCATCATCATCATCATCACCACCACAATTATGATATCTTCACCATGTGACATCATCACTATTATGAAATCATTGCCATTATGACATGAACACCATTATGACATTATCACTATTGTGACATCATCATCATCATCATCATCATCATGATATCTTCACCATTGTGACATCATCACTATTATGACATCATCACCTTTATGACATGAACACCATTATGACATGATCACAATTGTGACAACATTATCATCATCATCATCATCATCATCATCATCATCACAATTATGATATCTTCACCATTGTGACATCATCACTATTATGACATCACAATTATGACATGAACACCTTTATGACATTATCACAATTGTGACATTATCTTTATGACATCATCATCATCACCACCACAATTATGATATCTTCACCATTGTGACATCATCACTATTATGAAATCATTGCCATTATGACATGAACACCATTATGACAATATCACTATTGTGACATCATCATCATCATCATCATGATTATGATATCTTCACCATTTTTACATCATCACTATTATGACATCATCACTATTGTGACAACATTATCATTATGACATCATCATCATCATCATCATCATCATCATCATCACACTTATGATAACTTCACCACTGTGACATCATCACTATTATGACATCATCACCATTATGACATGAACACCATTATGACATTATCACTATTGTGACAACATTATCATTATGACATCATCATCATCATCATCATCATCATCATCATCATGAATATGATATCGTCACCATTGTGACATCATCACTATTAGGACATCATCACCATTATGACATGAACACCAGTATGACCTTATCACTATTGTGACAACATCATCATCATCATCATCATCATCATCATCACAATTATGATATCTTCACCATTGTGACATCATCACTATGATGACATCATCACCAGTATGACATGAACACCATTATGTCATTATCACTATTTTAGACAACATTATCATTATGACATCATCATCATCATCAACATAATCATCATCATCATCATCATCATCATCACAATTATGATATATGCACCATTGGGACATCATCACTATTATGACATCACCATTATGACATGAACACCATTATGACATTATCACTATTTTGGACAACATTATCAATATGACATCATCATCATCATCATCATCATCATCATCACAATTATGATATATGCACCATTGTGACATCATCACTATTATGACATCATCACCATTATGACATGAACACCAGTATGACATTATCACTATTGTGACAACATTATCATTATGACATCATCATCATCATCATCATCACCATCATCACAATTATGATATCTTCACCATTGTGACATCATCACTATTATGACATCATCACCATTATGACATGAACACCAGTATGACATTATCACTATTGAGACAACATTATCATTATGACATCATCATCATCATCATTATGATATCTTCACCAGTATGACATCATCACTATTATGACATCACCATTATGACATGAACACCATTATGACATGATCACTATTGTGACATTATCATTATGACATCATCATCATCATCATCACAATTATGATATCTTCACCATTGTGACATCATCACTATTATGACATCACAATTATGACATGAACACCTTTATGACATTATCACAATTTTGACAACATTATCTTTATGACATCATCATCGTCATCATCATCACCACCACCACAATTATGATATCTTCACCATTGTGACATCATCACTATTATGACATCACCATTATGACATGAACACCATTATGACATTATCACTAATGTGATAACATTATCATTATGACATCATCATCATCATCACCACAATTATGATATCTTCACCACTGTGACATCATCACCATTATGACATGAACACCTTTATGACATGAACACCTTTATGTCATTATCACTATTTTAGACAACATTATCATTATGACATCATCATCATCATCATAATTATGATATATTTACCATTGTGACATCATCACTATTATGACATCACCATTATAACATGAACACCATTATGACATTATCACTATTGTGACAACATTATCAATATGACATCATCATCATCATCATCATCATCATCATCATCATCATCATCATCATCATCACAATTATGATATCTTCACCATTGTGACATCATCACTATTATGACATCATCACCATTATGACATAAACACCATTATTGAAATACAAAGGAGAAAGAAATGCTCTGCGCACCAAAAATCACTTTGAATTGATTGATTGATTAATTAAGTGCAGTCTAGCAAGGAGAATGATTGACTCAATGAAACTTGACCTTTTTTATAGTGAAAAATATTTTATAAAACAGTTAATGACACAAAACAAAGTAAATAAGACAAACAATACATATATATATATATATATAGCAGTATAAAAACCGGAGGTATTTCACCTCTTGCAAGTGTAAATAGAAACACTGTATCTAACTTTTATAAACGTGCTGTTTAAACAGCATACACTGTATCTAAAATGCAGATCGGATATCTTAAGTGAAAGAGGCTCTATACAAAGAGCAACAATCGATTCTAACACTGGCGTCCCAGTGTGGAATCAAATAAAATGTCCACAGATGGCTCCACAATAAAATTATTAGAAGCAAAGCAAGTAATAATAGTTACCCTCGTGCTGATTCCTGAGATGTAATGCAGAGTCCTGTATGCATTTGCACGGGGAGAATGTAAAGATTGGTAGTTGCTGCCACAATGGTAATTAAAAGACAGACTTGTTGGAATATTTATTCTCCGTAATAATAGCCGTCAGTTGACCGTCAGATGATGACATGTAGGGAGTTTCCCAGCAAGGGACCTGATCCGTATGGCTATCGGTAACAGCATGGAACGGCAAAACCGCTGATGGCTGGCGCCGCACTGGTGTCACAGCGGAGATCCGTCTATATCCAGCTTGTCGCAGCGGGATTCTGATGTAGAAGTGCCGTTAGCAGCTGGACTCCCTTTAACCTCACTGCGGAGGTATAATTACTGTAGGTCACTTGGCTTAGATGTGGACGGAACCGGAATAGCAGGACCGAGATGGTAGGAGCCCGTCTGTGGAGTAACTGATATCCACTGCACTGCACTCGTAGAAAGGGGCGTCAACGCGTTTCGTCTCCTAGCAACGGAGACTTCCTCAAGACGAAACACCATTATGGCATTATCACTATTGTTACATCATCATCATCATCATCTTCATCATCATCATCATCATCATCATCACAATTATGATATCTTCACCACTGTGACATCATCACTATTATGACATCACCATTATGACATGAACACCATTATGACATTATCACTATTTTGGACAACATTATCATTATGACATCATCATCATCACTATTATGACATCATCACCATTATGACATGAACACCATTATGACATTATCACTATTGTGACAACATTATCAATATGACATCATCATCATCATCATCATCATCTTGATTATGATATCTTCACCATTGAGACATCATCACTATTATGAAATCATTGCCATTATGACATGAACACCATTATGACATTATCACTATTGTGTCATCATCATCATCATCATCATCATCATCATCTTATCTTCACCATTGTTACATCATCACCTTTATGACATGAACACCATTATGACATGATCACTATTGTGACAACATTATCATTATGACATCATCATCATCATCATCATCATCACAATTATGATATCTTCACCATTGTGACATCATCACTATTATGACATCACCATTATGACATGAACACCATTATGACATTATCACTATTGTGACAAAAATATCATAATGACATCATCATCATAATCATCATCATCATCACAATTATGATATCTTCACCATTGTGACATCATCACTATTATGACATCATCACCATTATGACATGAACACCAGTATGACCTTATCACTATTGTGACAACATTATCATTATGACATCATCATCATCATCATCATCATCATCATCATAATTATGATGTATTCACCAGTATGACATCACTATTATGACATCACCATTATGACATGAACACCATTATGACATTATCACTATTGTGACAACATTATCATTATGATATCATCATCATCATCATCATCATCATCATCATCACAATTATGATATCTTCACCACTGTGACATCATCACCATTATGACATTATCACTATTGTGACAACATTATCTTTATGACATCATCATCATCATCATCATCATCACAATTATGATATCTTCACAATTGTGACATTATCACTATTATTACATCACAATTATGACATGAACACCATTATGACATTATCACTATTGTGACAACATTATTATTATGACATAATCATCATCATCATCATCATCATCATCATCGCAATTATGATATCTTCACCATTGTGACATCATCACTATTATGACATCATCACCATTATGACATGAACACAATTATGACATTATCACTATTGTGACAACATTATTAATATGACATCATCATCATCATCATCATCATCATCATCATCATCATCATCACAATTATGATATCTTCACCATTGTGACATCATCACTATTATGACATCATCACCATTATGACATAAACACCATTATGGCATTATCACTATTGTTACATCATCATCATAATTATGATATCTTCACCATTGTGACATCATCACTATTATGACATCATCACCATTATGACATGAACACAATTATGACATTATCACTATTGTGACAACATTATCAATATGACATCATCATCATCATCAGCATCATCACAATTATGATATCTTCACCATTGTGACATCATCACTATTATGACATCATCACCATTATGACATAACACCATTATGGCATTATCACTATTGTTACATCATCATCATCATAATTATGATATCTTCACCATTGTGACATCATCACTATTATGACATCACCATTATAACATGAACACCATTATGACATGAACACTATTGTGACAACATTATCATTATGACAACATCATCATCACAATTATGATATCTTCACAATTGCGACATTATCACTATTATTACATCACAATTATGACATGAACACCATTATGACATTATCACTATTGTGACAACATTATCATTATGACATCATCATCACAATTATGATATCTTCACCATTGTGACATCATTACTATTATGACATGAACACCATTATGACATTATCACTATTGTGACATTATCACTATCGTGACAACATTATCAATATGACATCATCATCATCATCATCATCACAATTATGATATCTTCACCATAGTGACATCATCACATTTATGACATCACCATTATGACATGAACACAATTATGACATTATCACTATTTTGGACAACATTATCATTATGACATCATCATCATCATCATCATCATCATCATTAACATAATCATCACAATTATGATATCTTCACCATTGTGGCATCATCACTATTATGACATCACAATTATGACATGAACACCTTTATGACATTATCAATATTGTGACAACATTATCATTATGACATCATCATCATTGTCATCAATATCATCACAATTATGATATCTTCACCATTGTGACATCATTACTATTATGACATGAACACCATTATGACATTATCACTATTGTGACAACATTATTATTATGACATCATCATCATCATCGCAATTATGATATCTTCACCATTGTGACATCATCACTATTATGACATCATCACCATTATGACATGAACACGATTATGACATTATCACTATTGTGACAACATTATCAATATGACATCATCATCATCATCATCATCACAATTATGATATCTTCACCATTGTGACATCATCACTATTATGACATCACAATTATGACATGAACACCTTTATGACATTATCACAATTGTGACAACATTATCTTTATGACATCATCATCATCATCACAATTATGATATCTTCACCATTGTGACATCATCACTATTATGACATCACAATTATGACATGAACACCTTTATGACATTATCACAATTGTGACAACATTATCTTTATGACATCATCATCGTCGTCGTCGTCGTCATCATCACCACAATTATGATATCTTCACCATTGTGACATCATCACTATTATGACATCACAATTATGACATGAACACCTTTATGACATTATCACAGTTGTGACAACATTATCTTTATGACATCATCATCATCATCACCACAATTATGATATCTTCACCATTGTGACATCATCACTATTATGAAATCATTGCCATTATGACATGAACACCATTATGACATTATCACTATTGTGACATAATCATCATCATCATCATCATCATGATTATGATATCTTCACCATTGTTACATCATCACTGTTATGACATCATCACCTTTATGACATGAACACCATTATGACATGATCACTATTGTGACATTATCATTATGACATCATCATCATCATCATCATCATCATCACAATTATGATATCTTCACCATTGTGACATCATCACTATTATGACATCACCATTATGACATGAACACCATTATGACATTATCACTAATGTGATAACATTATCATTATGACATCATCATCATCACCACAATTATGATATCTTCACCACTGTGACATCATCACCATTATGACATGAACACCTTTATGACATGAACACCTTTATGTCATTATCACTATTTTAGACAACATTATCATTATGACATCATCATCATCATCATAATTATGATATATTTACCATTGTGACATCATCACTATTATGACATCACCATTATAACATGAACACCATTATGACATTATCACTATTGTGACAACATTATCAATATGACATCATCATCATCATCATCATCATCACAATTATGATATCTTCACCATTGTGACATCATCACTATTATGACATCATCACCATTATGACAAACACCATTATGGCATTATCACTATTGTTACATCATCATCATCATCATCATCATCATCATCATCATCATCATCATCATCATCATCACAATTATGATATCTTCACCACTGTGACATCATCACTATTATGACATCACCATTATGACATGAACACCATTATGACATTATCACTATTTTGGACAACATTATCATTATGACATCATCATCATCATCATCATCACTATTATGACATCATCACCATTATGACATGAACACCATTATGACATTATCACTATTGTGACAACATTATCAATATGACATCATCATCATCATCATCATCATCATCATGATTATGATATCTTCACCATTGAGACATCATCACTATTATGAAATCATTGCCATTATGACATGAACACCATTATGACATTATCAATATTGTGTCGTCATCATCATCATCATCATCATCATCTTATCTTCACCATTGTTACATCATCACCTTTATGACATGAACACCATTATGACATGATCACTATTGTGACAACATTATCATTATGACATCATCATCATCATCATCATCATCACAATTATGATATCTTCACCACTGTGACATCATCACCATTATGACATGAACACCATTATGACATTATCACTATTGTGACAACATTATCATTATGACATCATCATCATCATCATCATCATGATTATGATATCTTCACCATTGTGACATCATCACTATTATGACATCATCACCTTTATGACATGAACACCATTATGACATTATCACTATTGTGACAACAATATCATAATGACATCATCATCATAATCATCATCATCATCATCATCATCATCATCATCATCATCACAATTATGATATCTTCACCATTGTGACATCATCACTATTATGACATCATCACCATTATGACATGAACACCAGTATGACCTTATCACTATTGTGACAACATTATCATTATGACATCATCATCATCATCATCATCATCATCATTATGATGTATTCACCAGTATGACATAATCACTATTATGACATCACCATTATGACATGAACACCATTATGACATTATCACTATTGTGACAACATTATCATTATGATATCATCATCATCATCATCATCATCATCATCATCACAATTATAATATCTTCACCACTGTGACATCATCACCATTATGACATTATCACTATTGTGACAACATTATCTTTATGACATCATCATCATCATCATCATCATCATCATCATCATCACAATTATGATATCTTCACCATTGTGACATCATCACTATTATGACATCACAATTATGACATGAACACCTTTATGACATTATCAATATTGTGACAACATTATCTTTATGACATCATCATCATCATCATCATCATCACAATTATGATATCTTCACCATTGTGACATCATCACTATTATGACATCATTGCCATTATGACATGAACACCATTATGACATTATTACTATTGTGAAATCATCATCATCATCATGATTATGATATCTTCACCATTGTTACATCATCACATCATCACCTGTATGACATGAACACCATTATGACATGATCACTATTGTGACAACATTATCATTATGACATCATCATCATCATCACAATTATGATATCTTCACCATTGTGACATCATCACTATTATGACATCACCATTCTGACATGAACACCATTATGACATTATCACAATTGTGACAACATTATCTTTATGACATCATCATCATCATCATCATCATCATCACCACAATTATGATATCTTCACCAGTATGACATCATCACTATTATGACATCATCACCTTTATGACATGAACACCATTATGACTTTATCACTATTTTGGACAACATTATCATTATGACATCATTATCACAATTATGATATCTTCACCATTGTGACACCATCACTATTATGACATCACCATTATGACATGAACACCATTATGACATGAACACTATTGTGACAACATTATCATTATGACATCATCATCATCATCATCATCATCATCATCATCACAATTATGATATCTTCACAATTGTGACATTATCACTATTATTACATCACAATTATGACATGAACACCATTATGACATTATCACTATTGTGACAACATTATCATTATGACATCATCATCACAATTATGATATCTTCACCATTGTGACATCATTACTATTATGACATGAACACCATTATGACATTATCACTATTGTGACAACATTATCAATATGACATCATCATCATCATCATCATCATCGCAATTATGATATCTTCACCATTGTGACATCATCACTATTATGACATCATCACCATTATGACATGAACACGATTATGACATTATCACTATTGTGACAACATTATCAATATGACATCATCATCATCATCATCATCATCATCATCATCACCACAATTATGATATCTTCACCATTGTGACATCATCACTATTATGACATCACAATTATGACATGAACACCATTATGACATTATCACTATTGTGACATCATCATCATCATCATCATCATTATGATATCTTCACCATTGTTACATCATCACTATTATGACATCATCACCTTTATGACATGAACACCATTATGACATGATCACTATTGTGACAACATTATCAATATGACATCATCATCATCATCATCATCATCATCATCATCATCATCGTCATCACCACCACAATTATGATATCTTCACCATTGTGACATCATCACTATTATGAAATCATTGCCATTATGACATGAACACCATTATGACAATATCACTATTGTGACATCATCATCATCATCATCATGATTATGATATCTTCACCATTGTTACATCATCACTATTATGACATCATCACCTTTATGACATGAACACCATTATGACATGATCACTATTGTGACAACATTATCATTATGACATCATCATCATCATCATCATCATCATGAATATGATATCTTTACCATTGTGACATCATCACTATTATGACATCATCACCATTATGACATGAACACCAGTATGACCTTATCACTATTGTGACAACATCATTATCATCATCATCATCATCATCATGATGTCTTCACCAGTATGACATCATCACTATTATGACATCAGCATTATGACATGAACACCATTATGACTATCACTATTGTGACAACATTATCATTATGACATCATCATCATCATCATAACAATTATGATATCTTCACCATTGTGACATCATCACTATTATGACATCACAAT
>NC_086447.1:622106902-622136902 GCF_028390025.1 Pseudophryne corroboree | reverse complement strand
ATCATCACCATTATGACATGAACACCAGTATGACCTTATCACTATTGTGACAACATTATCATTATGACATCATCATCATCATCATCATCATAATTATGATGTATTCACCAGTATGACATCATCACTATTATGACATCACCATTATGACATGAACACCATTATGACATTATCACTATTGTGACAACATTATCATTATGATATCATCATCATCATCATCATCATCACAATTATGATATCTTCACCATTGTGACATCATCACTATTATGACATCACCATTCTGACATGAACATGATTATGACATTATCACAATTGTGACAACATTATCTTTATGACATCATCATCATCATCATCATCATCATCATCATCATCATCATCACCACAATTATGATATCTTCACCATTGTGACATCATCACTATTATGAAATCATTGCCATTATGACATGAACACCATTATGACATTATCACTATTGTGACAACATTATCATTGTCATCATCATCATCATCAGCATCATTACCATCACACTTATGATAACTTTACCACTGTGACATCATCACTATTATGACATCATCACCATTATGACATGAACACCATTATGACATGAACACCATTATGACATTATCACTATTGTGACAACATTATCATTATGACATCATCATCATCATGATATCTTCACCATTGTGACATCATCACTATTATGACATCATCACCTTTATGACATGAACACCATTATGACATTATCACTATTGTGACAACATTATCATTATGACATCATCATCATCATCATCATAAGCAGCAGCAGCAGCATTATCATCACACTTATGATAACTTCACCACTGTGACATCATCACTATTATGACATCACCTTTATGACATGAACACCATTATGACATGATCACTATTGTGACAACATTATCATTATGACATCATCATCATCATCATCATCATCATCATCATCATCATCACAATTATGATATCTTCACCATTGTGACATCATCACTATTATGACATCACAATTATGACATGAACACCTTTATGACATTATCACAATTGTGACAACATTATCTTTATGACATCATCATCGTCATCATCATCACCACCACCACAATTATGATATCTTCACCATTGTGACATCATCACTATTATGACATCACCATTATGACATGAACACCATTATGACATTATCACTAATGTGATAACATTATCATTATGACATCATCATCATCACCACAATTATGATATCTTCACCACTGTGACATCATCACCATTATGACATGAACACCTTTATGACATGAACACCTTTATGTCATTATCACTATTTTAGACAACATTATCATTATGACATCATCATCATCATAATTATGATATATTTACCATTGTGACATCATCACTATTATGACATCACCATTATAACATGAACACCATTATGACATTATCACTATTGTGACAACATTATCAATATGACATCATCATCATCATCATCATCATCATCATCATCATCACAATTATGATATCTTCACCATTGTGACATCATCACTATTATGACATCATCACCATTATGACATAAACACCATTATGGCATTATCACTATTGTTACATCATCATCATCATCATCATCATCATCATCACAATTATGATATCTTCACCACTGTGACATCATCACTATTATGACATCACCAGTATGACATGAACACCATTATGACATTATCACTATTTTGGACAACATTATCATTATGACATCATCATCATCATCATCATCATCATCATCATCATCATCATCATCATCACTATTATGACATCATCACCATTATGACATGAACACCATTATGACATTATCACTATTGTGACAACATTATCAATATGACATCATCATCATCATCATCATCATCATCATCATCTTGATTATGATATCTTCACCATTGAGACATCATCACTATTATGAAATCATTGCCATTATGACATGAACACCATTATGACATTATCACTATTGTGTCATCATCATCATCATCATCATCATCATCATCATCATCTTATCTTCACCATTGTTACATCATCACCTTTATGACATGAACACCATTATGACATGATCACTATTGTGACAACATTATCATTATGACATCATCATCATCATCATCATCATCATCATCATCATCATCATCACAATTATGATATCTTCACCATTGTGACATCATCACTATTATGACATCACCATTATGACATGAACACCATTATGACATTATCACTATTGTGACAACAATATCATAATGACATCATCATCATCACAATTATGATATCTTCACCATTGTGACATCATCACTATTATGACATCATCACCATTATGACATGAACACCAGTATGACCTTATCACTATTGTGACAACATTATCATTATGACATCATCATCATCATCATCATCATCATCATAATTATGATGTATTCACCAGTATGACATCACTATTATGACATCACCATTATGACATGAACACCATTATGACATTATCACTATTGTGACAACATTATCATTATGATATCATCATCATCATCATCATCATCATCATCATCATCATCATCATCATCATCACAATTATGATATCTTCACCACTGTGACATCATCACCATTATGACATTATCACTATTGTGACAACATTATCTTTATGACATCATCATCATCATCATCATCATCATCATCATCACAATTATGATATCTTCACCATTGTGACATCATCACTATTATGACATCACAATTATGACATGAACACCTTTATGACATTATCAATATTGTGACATTATCTTTATGACATCATCATCATCATCATCATCATCACAATTATGATATCTTCACCATTGTGACATCATCACTATTATGACATCATTGCCATTATGACATGAACACCATTATGACATTATCACTATTGTGAAATCATCATCATCATCATCATCATGATTATGATATCTTCACCATTGTTACATCATCACTATTATGACATCATCACCTGTATGACAAGAACACCATTATGACATGATCACTATTGTGACAACATTATCATTATGACATCATCATCATCATCATCACAATTATTTCTTCACCATTGTGACATCATCACTATTATGACATCACCATTCTGACATGAACACCATTATGACATTATCACTATTGTGACAACATTATCATTATGATATCATCATCATCATCATCATCATCATCATCATCATCATCATCACAATTATGATATCTTCACCATTGTGACATCATCACTATTATGACATCACAATTATGACATGAACACCTTTATGACATTATCAATATTGTGACAACATTATCTTTATGACATCATCATCATCATCATCATCATCACAATTATGATATCTTCACCATTGTGACATCATCACTATTATGACATCATCACCTGTATGACATGAACACCATTATGACATGATCACTATTGTGACAACATTATCATTATGACATCATCATCATCACAATTATGATATCTTCACCATTGTGACATCATCACTATTATGACATCACCATTCTGACATGAACACCATTATGACATTATCACAATTGTGACAACATTTTCTTTATGACATCATCATCATCATCATCATCATCATCATCATCATCATCATCATCATCATCACCACCACAATTATGATATCTTCACCATTGTGACATCATCACTATTATGAAATCATTGCCATTATGACATGAACACCATTATGACATTATCACTATTGTGACAACATTATCATTGTCATCATCATCATCATCATCATCATCATTACCATCACACTTATGATAACTTTACCACTGTGACATCATCACTATTATGACATCATCACCATTATGACATGAACACCATTATGACATGAACACCATTATGACATTATCACTATTGTGACAACATTATCATTATGACATCATCATCATCATGATATCTTCACCATTGTGACATCATCACTATTATGACATCATCACCTTTATGACATGAACACCATTATGACATTATCACTATTGTGACAACATTATCATTATGACATCATCATCATCATCATCATCATCATCATCATCATCATCATCATCATCATCATAAGCAGCAGCAGCATTATCATCACACTTATGATAACTTCACCACTGTGACATCATCACTATTATGACATCACCTTTATGACATGAACACCATTATGACATTATCACTATTTTGGACAACATTATCATTATGACATCATCATCATCATCATCATCATCATCATCATCATCATCATCATCATCATCATCACTATTATGACATCATCACCATTATGACATGAACACCATTATGACATTATCACTATTGTGACAACATTATCAATATGACATCATCATCATCATCATCATCATCTTGATTATGATATCTTCACCATTGAGACATCATCACTATTATGAAATCATTGCCATTATGACATGAACACCATTATGACATTATCACTATTGTGTCATCATCATCATCATCATCATCATCATCATCATCATCATCTTATCTTCACCATTGTTACATCATCACCTTTATGACATGAACACCATTATGACATGATCACTATTGTGACAACATTATCATTATGACATCATCATCATCATCATCATCATCATCACAATTATGATATCTTCACCATTGTGACATCATCACTATTATGACATCACCATTATGACATGAACACCATTATGACATTATCACTATTGTGACAACAATATCATAATGACATCATCATCATAATCATCATCATCACAATTATGATATCTTCACCATTGTGACATCATCACTATTATGACATCATCACCATTATGACATGAACACCAGTATGACCTTATCACTATTGTGACAACATTATCATTATGACATCATCATCATCATCATCATCATCATAATTATGATGTATTCACCAGTATGACATCACTATTATGACATCACCATTATGACATGAACACCATTATGACATTATCACTATTGTGACAACATTATCATTATGATATCATCATCATCATCATCATCACAATTATGATATCTTCACCACTGTGACATCATCACCATTATGACATTATCACTATTGTGACAACATTATCTTTATGACATCATCATCATCATCATCATCATCATCACAATTATGATATCTTCACCATTGTGACATCATCACTATTATGACATCACAATTATGACATGAACACCTTTATGACATTATCAATATTGTGACATTATCTTTATGACATCATCATCATCATCATCACAATTATGATATCTTCACCATTGTGACATCATCACTATTATGACATCATTGCCATTATGACATGAACACCATTATGACATTATCACTATTGTGAAATCATCATCATCATCATGATTATGATATCTTCACCATTGTTACATCATCACTATTATGACATCATCACCTGTATGACAAGAACACCATTATGACATGATCACTATTGTGACAACATTATCATTATGACATCATCATCATCATCATCATCATCATCATCACAATTATATCTTCACCATTGTGACATCATCACTATTATGACATCACCATTCTGACATGAACACCATTATGACATTATCACTATTGTGACAACATTATCATTATGTCATCATCATCATCATTATTATCATCATCACCACAATTATGATATCTTCACCATTGTGACATCATCACTATTATGACATCATCACCATTATGACATGAACGCCAGTATGACCTTATCACTATTGTGACAACATTATCATTATGACATCATCATCATCATCATGATTATGATATCTTCACCAGTATGACATCATCACTATTATGACATCATCACCTTTATGACATGAACACCATTATGACTTTATCACTATTTTGGACAACATTATCATTATGACATCATTATCACAATTATGATATCTTCACCATTGTGACACCATCACTAGTATGACATCACCATTATGACATGAACACCATTATGACATGAACACTATTGTGACAACATTATCATTATGACATCATCATCATCATCATCACAATTATGATATCTTCACAATTGTGACATTATCACTATTATTACATCACAATTATGACATGAACACCATTATGACATTATCACTATTGTGACAACATTATTATTATGACATAATCATCATCATCATCATCATCATCATCATCATCATCATCATCGCAATTATGATATCTTCACCATTGTGACATCATCACTATTATGACATCATCACCATTATGACATGAACACAATTATGACATTATCACTATTGTGACAACATTATTAATATGACATCATCATCATCATCATCATCATCATCATCATCACAATTATGATATCTTCACCATTGTGACATCATCACTATTATGACATCATCACCATTATGACATAAACACCATTATGGCATTATCACTATTGTTACATCATCATCATAATTATGATATCTTCACCATTGTGACATCATCACTATTATGACATCATCACCATTATGATATCTTCACAATTGTGACATTATCACTATTATTACATCACAATTATGACATGAACACCATTATGACATTATCACTATTGTGACAACATTATTATTATGACATAATCATCATCATCATCATCATCATCATCATCATCATCATCATCATCGCAATTATGATATCTTCACCATTGTGACATCATCACTATTATGACATCATCACCATTATGACATGAACACAATTATGACATTATCACTATTGTGACAACATTATTAATATGACATCATCATCATCATCATCATCATCATCATCATCATCATCATCATCACAATTATGATATCTTCACCATTGTGACATCATCACTATTATGACATCATCACCATTATGACATAAACACCATTATGGCATTATCACTATTGTTACATCATCATCATAATTATGATATCTTCACCATTGTGACATCATCACTATTATGACATTATCACAATTATGATATCTTCACAATTGTGACATTATCACTATTATTACATCACAATTATGACATGAACACCATTATGACATTATCACTATTGTGACAACATTATCATTATGACATCATCATCATCATCACAATTATTATATCTTCACCATTGTGACATCATTACTATTATGACATGAACACCATTATGACATTATCACTATTGTGACATTATCACTATCGTGACAACATTATCAATATGACATCATCATCATCATCACAATTATGATATCTTCACCATAGTGACATCATCACATTTATGACATCACCATTATGACATGAACACAATTATGACATTATCACTATTTTGGACAACATTATCATTATGACATCATCATCATCATCATCATCATTAACATAATCATCACAATTATGATATCTTCACCATTGTGGCATCATCACTATTATGACATCACAATTATGACATGAACACCTTTATGACATTATCAATATTGTGACAACATTATCATTATGACATCATCATCATTGTCATCAATATCATCACAATTATGATATCTTCACCATTGTGACATCATCACTATTATGAAATCATTGCCATTATGACATGAACACCATTATGACAATATCACTATTGTGACATCATCATCATCATCATCATCATCATCATGATTATGATATCTTCACCATTTTTACATCATCACTATTATGACATCATCACTATTGTGACAACATTATCATTATGACATCATCATCATCATCACACTTATGATAACTTCACCACTGTGACATCATCACTATTATGACATCATCACCATTATGACATGAACACCATTATGACATTATCACTATTGTGACAACATTATCATTATGACATCATCATCATCATCATCATGAATATGATATCTTCACCATTGTGACATCATCACTATTAGGACATCATCACCATTATGACATGAACACCAGTATGACCTTATCACTATTGTGACAACATCATCATCATCATCATCATCACAATTATGATATCTTCACCATTGTGACATCATCACTATGATGACATCATCACCAGTATGACATGAACACCATTATGTCATTATCACTATTTTAGACAACATTATCATTATGACATCATCATCATCATCAACATAATCATCATCATCATCATCATCATCATCATCATCACAATTATGATATATGCACCATTGGGACATCATCACTATTATGACATCACCATTATGACATGAACACCATTATGACATTATCACTATTTTGGACAACATTATCAATATGACATCATCATCATCATCATCACAATTATGATATATGCACCATTGTGACATCATCACTATTATGACATCATCACCATTATGACATGAACACCAGTATGACATTATCACTATTGTGACAACATTATCATTATGACATCATCATCATCATCATCATCATCATCACCATCATCACAATTATGATATCTTCACCATTGTGACATCATCACTATTATGACATCATCACCATTATGACATGAACACCAGTATGACATTATCACTATTGTGACAACATTATCATTATGACATCATCATCATCATCATCATCATCATCATCATCATCATCACCATCATCACAATTATGATATCTTCACCAGTATGACATCATCACTATTATGACATCACCATTATGACATGAACACCATTATGACATGATCACTATTGTGACATTATCATTATGACATCATCATCATCATCATCATCACAATTATGATATCTTCACCATTGTGACATCATCACTATTATGACATCACAATTATGACATGAACACCTTTATGACATTATCACAATTGTGACAACATTATCTTTATGACATCATCATCGTCATCATCATCACCACCACCACAATTATGATATCTTCACCATTGTGACATCATCACTATTATGACATCACCAGTATGACATGAACACCATTATGACATTATCACTAATGTGATAACATTATCATTATGACATCATCATCATCACCACAATTATGATATCTTCACCACTGTGACATCATCACCATTATGACATGAACACCTTTATGACATGAACACCTTTATGTCATTATCACTATTTTAGACAACATTATCATTATGACATCATCATCATCATAATTATGATATATTTACCATTGTGACATCATCACTATTATGACATCACCATTATAACATGAACACCATTATGACATTATCACTATTGTGACAACATTATCAATATGACATCATCATCATCATCATCATCATCATCATCATCATCATCATCATCATCATCATCATCATCACAATTATGATATCTTCACCATTGTGACATCATCACTATTATGACATCATCACCATTATGACATAAACACCATTATGGCATTATCACTATTGTTACATCATCATCATCATCATCATCATCATCACAATTATGATATCTTCACCACTGTGACATCATCACTATTATGACATCACCAGTATGACATGAACACCATTATGACATTATCACTATTTTGGACAACATTATCATTATGACATCATCATCATCATCATCATCATCACTATTATGACATCATCACCATTATGACATGAACACCATTATGACATTATCACTATTGTGACAACATTATCAATATGACATCATCATCATCATCATCATCATCATCTTGATTATGATATCTTCACCATTGAGACATCATCACTATTATGAAATCATTGCCATTATGACATGAACACCATTATGACATTATCACTATTGTGACAACAATATCATAATGACATCATCATCATAATCATCATCATCACAATTATGATATCTTCACCATTGTGACATCATCACTATTATGACATCATCACCATTATGACATGAACACCAGTATGACCTTATCACTATTGTGACAACATTATCATTATGACATCATCATCATCATCATCATCATCATCATCATCATAATTATGATGTATTCACCAGTATGACATCACTATTATGACATCACCATTATGACATGAACACCATTATGACATTATCACTATTGTGACAACATTATCATTATGATATCATCATCATCATCATCATCATCATCATCATCATCATCACAATTATGATATCTTCACCACTGTGACATCATCACCATTATGACATTATCACTATTGTGACAACATTATCTTTATGACATCATCATCATCATCATCATCACAATTATGATATCTTCACCATTGTGACATCATCACTATTATGACATCACAATTATGACATGAACACCTTTATGACATTATCAATATTGTGACATTATCTTTATGACATCATCATCATCATCATCATCATCATCACAATTATGATATCTTCACCATTGTGACATCATCACTATTATGACATCATTGCCATTATGACATGAACACCATTATGACATTATCACTATTGTGAAATCATCATCATCATCATCATCATGATTATGATATCTTCACCATTGTTACATCATCACTATTATGACATCATCACCTGTATGACAAGAACACCATTATGACATGATCACTATTGTGACAACATTATCATTATGACATCATCATCATCATCATCATCATCATCACAATTATTTCTTCACCATTGTGACATCATCACTATTATGACATCACCATTCTGACATGAACACCATTATGACATTATCACTATTGTGACAACATTATCATTATGATATCATCATCATCATCATCACAATTATGATATCTTCACCATTGTGACATCATCACTATTATGACATCACAATTATGACATGAACACCTTTATGACATTATCACTATTGTGACAACATTATCATTATGACATCATCATCATCATCATCATCATCAACATAATCATCATCATCATCATCATAAGTATGATATCTTCACCATTGTGACATCATCACTATTATGACATCATTGCCATTATGACATGAACACCATTATGACATTATCACTATTGTGACATCATCATCATCATCATCATCATCATCATCACAATTATGATATCTTCACCATTGTGACATCATCACTATTATGACATCATCACCTGTATGACATGAACACCATTATGACATGATCACTATTGTGACAACATTATCATTATGACATCATCATCATCACAATTATGATATCTTCACCATTGTGACATCATCACTATTATGACATCACCATTCTGACATGAACACCATTATGACATTATCACAATTGTGACAACATTATCTTTATGACATCATCATCATCATCATCATCATCATCATCATCATCATCATCATCATCATCATCATCACCACCACAATTATGATATCTTCACCATTGTGACATCATCACTATTATGAAATCATTGCCATTATGACATGAACACCATTATGACATTATCACTATTGTGACAACATTATCATTGTCATCATCATCATCATCAGCATCATTACCATCACACTTATGATAACTTTACCACTGTGACATCATCACTATTATGACATCATCACCATTATGACATGAACACCATTATGACATGAACACCATTATGACATTATCACTATTGTGACAACATTATCATTATGACATCATCATCATCATGATATCTTCACCATTGTGACATCATCACTATTATGACATCATCACCTTTATGACATGAACACCATTATGACATTATCAATATTGTGACAACATTATCATTATGACATCATCATCATCATCATCATCATCATAAGCAGCAGCAGCAGCATTATCATCACACTTATGATAACTTCACCACTGTGACATCATCACTATTATGACATCACCTTTATGACATGAACACCATTATGACATTATCACTATTTTGGACAACATTATCATTATGACATCATCATCATCATCATCATCATCATCATCATCATCACTATTATGACATCATCACCATTATGACATGAACACCATTATGACATTATCACTATTGTGACAACATTATCAATATGACATCATCATCATCATCATCATCATCATCTTGATTATGATATCTTCACCATTGAGACATCATCACTATTATGAAATCATTGCCATTATGACATGAACACCATTATGACATTATCACTATTGTGTCATCATCATCATCATCATCATCATCATCATCTTCTTATCTTCACCATTGTTACATCATCACCTTTATGACATGAACACCATTATGACATGATCACTATTGTGACAACATTATCATTATGATATCATCATCATCATCATCATCATCACAATTATGATATCTTCACCACTGTGACATCATCACCATTATGACATTATCACTATTGTGACAACATTATCTTTATGACATCATCATCATCATCATCATCATCATCATCATCATCACAATTATGATATCTTCACCATTGTGACATCATCACTATTATGACATCACAATTATGACATGAACACCTTTATGACATTATCAATATTGTGACATTATCTTTATGACATCATCATCATCATCATCATCATCATCACAATTATGATATCTTCACCATTGTGACATCATCACTATTATGACATCATTGCCATTATGACATGAACACCATTATGACATTATCACTATTGTGAAATCATCATCATCATCATCATGATTATGATATCTTCACCATTGTTACATCATCACTATTATGACATCATCACCTGTATGACAAGAACACCATTATGACATGATCACTATTGTGACATTATCATTATGACATCATCATCATCATCATCATCATCATCATCATCATCATCATCATCATCATCACAATTATATCTTCACCATTGTGACATCATCACTATTATGACATCACCATTCTGACATGAACACCATTATGACATTATCACTATTGTGACAACATTATCATTATGTCATCATCATCATCATTATCATCATCATCACCACAATTATGATATCTTCACCATTGTGACATCATCACTATTATGACATGAACGCCAGTATGACCTTATCACTATTGTGACAACATTATCATTATGACATCATCATCATCATGATTATGATATCTTCACCAGTATGACATCATCACTATTATGACATCATCACCTTTATGACATGAACACCATTATGACTTTATCACTATTTTGGACAACATTATCATTATGACATCATTATCACAATTATGATATCTTCACCATTGTGACACCATCACTAGTATGACATCACCATTATGACATGAACACCATTATGACATGAACACTATTGTGACAACATTATCATTATGACATCATCATCATCACAATTATGATATCTTCACAATTGTGACATTATCACTATTATTACATCACAATTATGACATGAACACCATTATGACATTATCACTATTGTGACAACATTATTATTATGACATAATCATCATCATCATCATCATCATCATCATCATCGCAATTATGATATCTTCACCATTGTGACATCATCACTATTTTGACATCATCACCATTATGACATGAACACAATTATGACATTATCACTATTGTGACAACATTATTAATATGACATCATCATCATCATCATCATCACAATTATGATATCTTCACCATTGTGACATCATCACTATTATGACATCATCACCATTATGACATAAACACCATTATGGCATTATCACTATTGTTACATCATCATCATAATTATGATATCTTCACCATTGTGACATCATCACTATTATGACATCATCACCATTATGATATCTTCACAATTGTGACATTATCACTATTATTACATCACAATTATGACATGAACACCATTATGACATTATCACTATTGTGACAACATTATTATTATGACATCATCATCATCATCATCATCATCATCATCATCGCAATTATGATATCTTCACCATTGTGACATCATCACTATTATGACATCATCACCATTATGACATGAACACAATTATGACATTATCACTATTGTGACAACATTATTAATATGACATCATCATCATCATCATCATCATCATCATCATCATCATCACAATTATGATATCTTCACCATTGTGACATCATCACTATTATGACATCATCACCATTATGACATAAACACCATTATGGCATTATCACTATTGTTACATCATCATCATCATCATCATAATTATGATATCTTCACCATTGTGACATCATCACTATTATGACATTATCACAATTATGATATCTTCACAATTGTGACATTATCACTATTATTACATCACAATTATGACATGAACACCATTATGACATTATCACTATTGTGACAACATTATCATTATGACATCATCATCATCACAATTATGATATCTTCACCATTGTGACATCATTACTATTATGACATGAACACCATTATGACATTATCACTATTGTGACATTATCACTATCGTGACAACATTATCAATATGACATCATCATCATCATCATCACAATTATGATATCTTCACCATAGTGACATCATCACATTTATGACATCACCATTATGACATGAACACAATTATGACATTATCACTATTTTGGACAACATTATCATTATGACATCATCATCATCATCATCATCATCATCATCATTAACATAATCATCACAATTATGATATCTTCACCATTGTGGCATCATCACTATTATGACATCACAATTATGACATGAACACCTTTATGACATTATCAATATTGTGACAACATTATCATTATGACATCATCATCATTGTCATCAATATCATCACAATTATGATATCTTCACCATTGTGACATCATTACTATTATGACATGAACACCATTATGACATTATCACTATTGTGACAACATTATTATTATGACATCATCATCATCGCAATTATGATATCTTCACCATTGTGACATCATCACTATTATGACATCATCACCATTATGACATGAACACGATTATGACATTATCACTATTGTGACAACATTATCAATATGACATCATCATCATCATCATCATCATCATCATCACAATTATGATATCTTCACCATTGTGACATCATCACTATTATGACATCACAATTATGACATGAACACCTTTATGACATTATCACAATTGTGACAACATTATCTTTATGACATCATCATCATCATCATCATCATCACAATCATGATATCTTCACCATTGTGACATCATCACTATTATGACATCACAATTATGACATGAACACCTTTATGACATTATCACAATTGTGACAACATTATCTTTATGACATCATCATCATCATCACCACAATTATGATATCTTCACCATTGTGACATCATCACTATTATGAAATCATTGCCATTATGACATGAACACCATTATGACATTATCACTATTGTGACATAATCATCATCATCATCATCATCATCATGATTATGATATCTTCACCATTGTTACATCATCACTGTTATGACATCATCACCTTTATGACATGAACACCATTATGACATGATCACTATTGTGACATTATCATTATGACATCATCATCATCATCATCATCATCATCATCATCATCATCATCATCATCATCATCACAATTATGATATCTTCACCATTGTGACATCATCACTATTATGACATCACCATTATGACATGAACACCATTATGACATTATCACTAATGTGATAACATTATCATTATGACATCATCATCATCACCACAATTATGATATCTTCACCACTGTGACATCATCACCATTATGACATGAACACCTTTATGACATGAACACCTTTATGTCATTATCACTATTTTAGACAACATTATCATTATGACATCATCATCATCATCATCATCATAATTATGATATATTTACCATTGTGACATCATCACTATTATGACATCACCATTATAACATGAACACCATTATGACATTATCACTATTGTGATAACATTATCAATATGACATCATCATCATCATCATCATCATCACAATTATGATATCTTCACCATTGTGACATCATCACTATTATGACATCATCACCATTATGACAAACACCATTATGGCATTATCACTATTGTTACATCATCATCATCATCATCATCATCATCATCATCACAATTATGATATCTTCACCACTGTGACATCATCACTATTATGACATCACCATTATGACATGAACACCATTATGACATTATCACTATTTTGGACAACATTATCATTATGACATCATCATCATCATCATCATCATCATCATCATCACTATTATGACATCATCACCATTATGACATGAACACCATTATGACATTATCACTATTGTGACAACATTATCAATATGACATCATCATCATCATCATCATCATCATCATCATCATCATGATTATGATATCTTCACCATTGAGACATCATCACTATTATGAAATCATTGCCATTATGACATGAACACCATTATGACATTATCACTATTGTGTCGTCATCATCATCATCATCATCATCATCTTATCTTCACCATTGTTACATCATCACCTTTATGACATGAACACCATTATGACATGATCACTATTGTGACAACATTATCATTATGACATCATCATCATCATCATCATCATCATCATCATCACAATTATGATATCTTCACCACTGTGACATCATCACCATTATGACATGAACACCATTATGACATTATCACTATTGTGACAACATTATCATTATGACATCATCATCATCATCATCATGATTATGATATCTTCACCATTGTGACATCATCACTATTATGACATCATCACCTTTATGACATGAACACCATTATGACATTATCACTATTGTGACAACAATATCATAATGACATCATCATCATAATCATCATCATCATCATCATCACAATTATGATATCTTCACCATTGTGACATCATCACTATTATGACATCATCACCATTATGACATGAACACCAGTATGACCTTATCACTATTGTGACAACATTATCATTATGACATCATCATCATCATCATCATCATCATTATGATGTATTCACCAGTATGACATAATCACTATTATGACATCACCATTATGACATGAACACCATTATGACATTATCACTATTGTGACAACATTATCATTATGATATCATCATCATCATCATCATCATCATCACAATTATAATATCTTCACCACTGTGACATCATCACCATTATGACATTATCACTATTGTGACAACATTATCTTTATGACATCATCATCATCATCATCATCATCATCATCATCATCACAATTATGATATCTTCACCATTGTGACATCATCACTATTATGACATCACAATTATGACATGAACACCTTTATGACATTATCAATATTGTGACAACATTATCTTTATGACATCATCATCATCATCATCATCATCATCACAATTATGATATCTTCACCATTGTGACATCATCACTATTATGACATCATTGCCATTATGACATGAACACCATTATGACATTATTACTATTGTGAAATCATCATCATCATCATGATTATGATATCTTCACCATTGTTACATCATCACATCATCACCTGTATGACATGAACACCATTATGACATGATCACAATTGTGACAACATTATCATTATGACATCATTATCACAATTATGATATCTTCACCATTGTGACACCATCACTAGTATGACATCACCATTATGACATGAACACCATTATGACATGAACACTATTGTGACAACATTATCATTATGACATCATCATCATCACAATTATGATATCTTCACAATTGTGACATTATCACTATTATTACATCACAATTATGACATGAACACCATTATGACATTATCACTATTGTGACAACATTATTATTATGACATAATCATCATCATCATCATCATCATCATCATCATCGCAATTATGATATCTTCACCATTGTGACATCATCACTATTTTGACATCATCACCATTATGACATGAACACAATTATGACATTATCACTATTGTGACAACATTATTAATATGACATCATCATCATCATCATCATCATCATCACAATTATGATATCTTCACCATTGTGACATCATCACTATTATGACATCATCACCATTATGACATAAACACCATTATGGCATTATCACTATTGTTACATCATCATCATAATTATGATATCTTCACCATTGTGACATCATCACTATTATGACATCATCACCATTATGATATCTTCACAATTGTGACATTATCACTATTATTACATCACAATTATGACATGAACACCATTATGACATTATCACTATTGTGACAACATTATTACTATGACATCATCATCATCATCATCATCATCATCATCATCATCATCGCAATTATGATATCTTCACCATTGTGACATCATCACTATTATGACATCATCACCATTATGACATGAACACAATTATGACATTATCACTATTGTGACAACATTATTAATATGACATCATCATCATCATCATCATCATCATCATCATCATCATCATCACAATTATGATATCTTCACCATTGTGACATCATCACTATTATGACATCATCACCATTATGACATAAACACCATTATGGCATTATCACTATTGTTACATCATCATCATCATCATCATCATAATTATGATATCTTCACCATTGTGACATCATCACTATTATGACATTATCACAATTATGATATCTTCACAATTGTGACATTATCACTATTATTACATCACAATTATGACATGAACACCATTATGACATTATCACTATTGTGACAACATTATCATTATGACATCATCATCATCACAATTATGATATCTTCACCATTGTGACATCATTACTATTATGACATGAACACCATTATGACATTATCACTATTGTGACATTATCACTATCGTGACAACATTATCAATATGACATCATCATCATCATCATCACAATTATGATATCTTCACCATAGTGACATCATCACATTTATGACATCACCATTATGACATGAACACAATTATGACATTATCACTATTTTGGACAACATTATCATTATGACATCATCATCATCATCATCATCATCATCATCATCATTAACATAATCATCACAATTATGATATCTTCACCATTGTGGCATCATCACTATTATGACATCACAATTATGACATGAACACCTTTATGACATTATCAATATTGTGACAACATTATCATTATGACATCATCATCATTGTCATCAATATCATCACAATTATGATATCTTCACCATTGTGACATCATTACTATTATGACATGAACACCATTATGACATTATCACTATTGTGACAACATTATTATTATGACATCATCATCATCGCAATTATGATATCTTCACCATTGTGACATCATCACTATTATGACATCATCACCATTATGACATGAACACGATTATGACATTATCACTATTGTGACAACATTATCAATATGACATCATCATCATCATCATCATCATCATCATCATCATCACAATTATGATATCTTCACCATTGTGACATCATCACTATTATGACATCACAATTATGACATGAACACCTTTATGACATTATCACAATTGTGACAACATTATCTTTATGACATCATCATCATCATCATCATCATCACAATTATGATATCTTCACCATTGTGACATCATCACTATTATGACATCACAATTATGACATGAACACCTTTATGACATTATCACAATTGTGACAACATTATCTTTATGACATCATCATCATCATCACCACAATTATGATATCTTCACCATTGTGACATCATCACTATTATGAAATCATTGCCATTATGACATGAACACCATTATGACATTATCACTATTGTGACATAATCATCATCATCATCATCATCATCATGATTATGATATCTTCACCATTGTTACATCATCACTGTTATGACATCATCACCTTTATGACATGAACACCATTATGACATGATCACTATTGTGACATTATCATTATGACATCATCATCATCATCATCATCATCATCATCATCATCATCATCATCATCATCACAATTATGATATCTTCACCATTGTGACATCATCACTATTATGACATCACCATTATGACATGAACACCATTATGACATTATCACTAATGTGATAACATTATCATTATGACATCATCATCATCACCACAATTATGATATCTTCACCACTGTGACATCATCACCATTATGACATGAACACCTTTATGACATGAACACCTTTATGTCATTATCACTATTTTAGACAACATTATCATTATGACATCATCATCATCATCATCATCATAATTATGATATATTTACCATTGTGACATCATCACTATTATGACATCACCATTATAACATGAACACCATTATGACATTATCACTATTGTGATAACATTATCAATATGACATCATCATCATCATCATCATCATCATCACAATTATGATATCTTCACCATTGTGACATCATCACTATTATGACATCATCACCATTATGACAAACACCATTATGGCATTATCACTATTGTTACATCATCATCATCATCATCATCATCATCATCATCACAATTATGATATCTTCACCACTGTGACATCATCACTATTATGACATCACCATTATGACATGAACACCATTATGACATTATCACTATTTTGGACAACATTATCATTATGACATCATCATCATCATCATCATCATCATCACTATTATGACATCATCACCATTATGACATGAACACCATTATGACATTATCACTATTGTGACAACATTATCAATATGACATCATCATCATCATCATCATCATCATCATCATCATCATGATTATGATATCTTCACCATTGAGACATCATCACTATTATGAAATCATTGCCATTATGACATGAACACCATTATGACATTATCACTATTGTGTCGTCATCATCATCATCATCATCATCATCTTATCTTCACCATTGTTACATCATCACCTTTATGACATGAACACCATTATGACATGATCACTATTGTGACAACATTATCATTATGACATCATCATCATCATCATCATCATCATCATCATCATCACAATTATGATATCTTCACCACTGTGACATCATCACCATTATGACATGAACACCATTATGACATTATCACTATTGTGACAACATTATCATTATGACATCATCATCATCATCATCATGATTATGATATCTTCACCATTGTGACATCATCACTATTATGACATCATCACCTTTATGACATGAACACCATTATGACATTATCACTATTGTGACAACAATATCATAATGACATCATCATCATAATCATCATCATCATCATCATCACAATTATGATATCTTCACCATTGTGACATCATCACTATTATGACATCATCACCATTATGACATGAACACCAGTATGACCTTATCACTATTGTGACAACATTATCATTATGACATCATCATCATCATCATCATCATCATTATGATGTATTCACCAGTATGACATAATCACTATTATGACATCACCATTATGACATGAACACCATTATGACATTATCACTATTGTGACAACATTATCATTATGATATCATCATCATCATCATCATCATCATCATCACAATTATAATATCTTCACCACTGTGACATCATCACCATTATGACATTATCACTATTGTGACAACATTATCTTTATGACATCATCATCATCATCATCATCATCATCATCATCATCATCATCATCATCACAATTATGATATCTTCACCATTGTGACATCATCACTATTATGACATCACAATTATGACATGAACACCTTTATGACATTATCAATATTGTGACAACATTATCTTTATGACATCATCATCATCATCATCATCATCATCATCACAATTATGATATCTTCACCATTGTGACATCATCACTATTATGACATCATTGCCATTATGACATGAACACCATTATGACATTATTACTATTGTGAAATCATCATCATCATCATGATTATGATATCTTCACCATTGTTACATCATCACATCATCACCTGTATGACATGAACACCATTATGACATGATCACAATTGTGACAACATTATCATTATGACATCATCATCATCACAATTATGATATCTTCACCATTGTGACATCATCACTATTATGACATCACCATTATGACATGAACACCATTATGACATGAACACTATTGTGACAACATTATCATTATGACATCATCATCATCATCATCATCATCATCACAATTATGATATCTTCACAATTGTGACATTATCACTATTATTACATCACAATTATGACATGAACACCATTATGACATTATCACTATTGTGACAACATTATTATTATGACATAATCATCATCATCATCATCATCATCATCATCATCGCAATTATGATATCTTCACCATTGTGACATCATCACTATTATGACATCATCACCATTATGACATGAACACAATTATGACATTATCACTATTGTGACAACATTATCAATATGACATCATCATCATCATCATCATCATCATCATCATCAGCATCATCACAATTATGATATCTTCACCATTGTGACATCATCACTATTATGACATCATCACCATTATGACATTAACACCATTATGGCATTATCACTATTGTTACATCATCATCATCATAATTATGATATCTTCACCATTGTGACATCATCACTATTATGACATCACCATTATAACATGAATACCATTATGACATGAACACTATTGTGACAACATTATCATTATGACATCATCATCATCACAATTATGATATCTTCACAATTGTGACATTATCACTATTATTACATCACAATTATGACATGAACACCATTATGACATTATCACTATTGTGACAACATTATCATTATGACATCATCATCATCACAATTATGATATCTTCACCATTGTGACATCATTACTATTATGACATGAACACCATTATGACATTATCACTATTGTGACATTATCACTATTGTGACAACATTATCAATATGACATCATCATCATCATCATCATCATCATCATCATCACAATTATGATATCTTCACCATTGTGACATCATCACTATTATGACATCATCACCAGTATGACATGAACACCTTTATGTCATTATCACTATTTTAGACAACATTATCATTATGACATCATCATCATCATCATCATCATCATTATGATATATTTGCCATTGTGACATCATCACTATTATGACATCACCATTATAACATGAACACCATTATGACATTATCACTATTGTGACAACATTATCAATATGACATCATCATCATCATCATCATCATCATCATCATCACAATTATGATATCTTCACCATTGTGACATCATCACTATTATGACATCATCACCATTATGACATAAACACCATTATGGCATTATCACTATTGTTACATCATCATCATCATCATCATCATCATCATCACAATTATGATATCTTCACCACTGTGACATCATCACTATTATGACATCACCATTATGACATGAACACCATTATGACATTATCACTATTTTGGACAACATTATCATTATGACATCATCATCATCATCACTATTATGACATCATCACCATTATGACATGAACACCATTATGACATTATCACTATTGTGACAACAATATCATAATGACATCATCATCATAATCATCATCATCATCATCACAATTATGATATCTTCACCATTGTGACATCATCACTATTATGACATCATCACCATTATGACATGAACACCAGTATGACCTTATCACTATTGTGACAACATTATCATTATGACATCATCATCATCATCATCATCATCATCATAATTATGATGTATTCACCAGTATGACATCATCACTATTATGACATCACCATTATGACATGAACACCATTATGACATTATCACTATTGTGACAACATTATCATTATGATATCATCATCATCATCATCATCATCATCATCATCATCACAATTATGATATCTTCACCACTGTGACATCATCACCATTATGACATTATCACTATTGTTACAACATTATCTTTATGACATCATCATCATCATCATCATCATCACAATTGATATCTTCACCATTGTGACATCATCACTATTATGACATCACAATTATGACATGAACACCTTTATGACATTATCAATATTGTGACAACATTATCTTTATGACATCATCATCATCATCATCATCATCATCATCACAATTATGATATCTTCACCATTGTGACATCATCACTATTATGACATCATTGCCATTATGACATGAACACCATTATGACATTATCACTATTGTGAAATCATCATCATCATCATGATTATGATATCTTCACCATTGTTACATCATCACTATTATGACATCATCACCTGTATGACATGAACACCATTATGACATTATCACTATTGTGACAACATTATCATTATGTCATCATCATCATCATTATCATCATCATCACCACAATTATGATATCTTCACCATTGTGACATCATCACTATTATGACATCATCACCATTATGACATGAACGCCAGTATGACCTTATCACTATTGTGACAACATTATCATTATGACATCATCATCATCATCATCATCATGATTATGATATCTTCACCAGTATGACATCATCACTATTATGACATCATCACCTTTATGACATGAACACCATTATGACTTTATCACTATGTTGGACAACATTATCATTATGACATCATTATCACAATTATGATATCTTCACAATTGTGACATCATCACTATTATGACATCACAATTATGACATGAACACCATTATGACATTATCACTATTGTGACAACATTATTATTATTATGACATAATCATCATCATCATCATCATCATCATCACAATTATGATATCTTCACCATTGTGACATCATCACTATTATGACATCATCACTATTATGACATCATCACCATTATGACATGAACACAGTTATGACATTATCACTATTGTGACAACATTATCAATATGACATCATCATCATCATCATCAGCATCATCATCAGCATCATCACAATTATGATATCTTCACCATTGTGACATCATCACTATTATGACATCATCACCATTATGACATAAACACCATTATGGCATTATCACTATTGTTACATCATCATCATAATTATGATATCTTCACCATTGTGACATCATCACTATTATGACATCATCACCATTATGACATGAACACAATTATGACATTAACACTATTGTGACAACATTATCAATATGACATCATCATCATCATCAGCATCATCACAATTATGATATCTTCACCATTGTGACATCATCACCATTATGACATAAACACCATTATGGCATTATCACTATTGTTACATCATCATCATCATCATCATAATTATGATATCTTCACCATTGTGACATCATCACTATTATGACATCACCATTATAACATGAACACCATTATGACATGAACACTATTGTGACAACATTATCATTATGACATCATCATCATCATCATCATCATCACAATTATGATATCTTCACAATTGTGACATTATCACTATTATTACATCACAATTATGACATGAACACCATTATGACATTATCACTATTGTGACAACATTATTATTATGACATCATCATCATCATCATCATCATCGCAATTATGATATCTTCACCATTGTGACATCATCACTATTATGACATCATCACCATTATGACATGAACACGATTATGACATTATCACTATTGTGACAACATTATCAATATGACATCATCATCATCATCATCATCATCACAATTATGATATCTTCACCATTGTGACATCATCACTATTATGACATCACAATTATGACATGAACACCTTTATGACATTATCACAATTGTGACAACATTATCTTTATGACATCATTATCATCATCATCATCATCATCATCATCATCACAATTATGATATCTTCACCATTGTGACATCATCACTATTATGACATCACAATTATGACATGAACACCTTTATGACATTATCACAATTGTGACAACATTATCTTTATGAAATCATCATCGTCGTCGTCGTCATCATCATCACCACAATTATATCTTCACCATTGTGACATCATCACTATTATGACAACACAATTATGACATGAACACCTTTATGACATTATCACAATTGTGACAACATTATCTTTATGACATCATCATCATCATCACCACAATTATGATATCTTCACCATTGTGACATCATCACTATTATGAAATCATTGCCATTATGACATGAACACCATTATGACATTATCACTATTGTGACATAATCATCATCATCATCATCATGATTATGATATATTCACCATTGTTACATCATCACTGTTATGACATCATCACCTTTATGACATGAACACCATTATGACATGATCACTATTGTGACATTATCATTATGACATCATCATCATCATCATCATCATCATCATCATCACAATTATGATATCTTCACCATTGTGACATCATCACTATTATGACATCACAATTATGACATGAACACCTTTATGACATTATCACAATTGTGACAACATTATCTTTATGACATCATCATCGTCATCATCATCATCATCATCATCATCACCACCACAATTATGATATCTTCACCATTGTGACATCATCACTATTATGACATCACCATTATGACATGAACACCATTATGACATTATCACAATTGTGACAACATTATCATTATGACATCATCATCATCACCACAATTATGATATCTTCACCACTGTGACATCATCACCATTATGACATGAACACCTTTATGACATGAACACCTTTATGTCATTATCACTATTTTAGACAACATTATCATTATGACATCATCATCATCATCATAATTGTGATATATTTACCATTGTGACATCATCACTATTATGACATCACCATTATAACATGAACACCATTATGACATTATCACTATTGTGACAACATTATCAATATGACATCATCATCATCATCATCATCATCACAATTATGATATCTTCACCATTATGACATAAACACCATTATGGCATTATCACTATTGTTACATCATCATCATCATCATCATCATCACAATTATGATATCTTCACCACTGTGACATCATCACTATTATGACATCACCATTATGACATGAACACCATTATGACATTATCACTATTTTGGACAACATTATCATTATGACATCATCATCATCACTATTATGACATCATCACCATTATGACATGAACACCATTATGACATTATCACTATTGTGACAACATTATCAATATGACATCATCATCATCATCATCATCATGATTATGATATCTTCACCATTGAGACATCATCACTATTATGAAATCATTGCCATTATGACATGAACACCATTATGACATTATCACTATTGTGTCATCATCATCATCTTATCTTCACCATTGTTACATCATCACCTTTATGACATGAACACCATTATGACATGATCACTATTGTGACAACATTATCATTATGACATCATCTTCATCATCATCATCACAATTATGATATCTTCACCATTGTGACATCATCACTATTATGACATCACCATTATGACATGAACACCATTATGACATTATCACTAATGTGATAACATTATCATTATGACATCATCAACATCATCATCATCATCACCACAATTATGATATCTTCACCATTGTGACATCATCACTATTATGAAATCATTGCCATTATGACATGAACACCATTATGACATTATCACTATTGTGACATAATCATCATCATCATCATCATGATTATGATATCTTCACCATTGTTACATCATCACTGTTATGACATCATCACCTTTATGACATGAACACCATTATGACATGATCACTATTGTGACATTATCATTATGACATCATCATCATCATCATCATCATCATCATCATCACAATTATGATATCTTCACCATTGTGACATCATCACTATTATGACATCACAATTATGACATGAACACCTTTATGACATTATCACAATTGTGACAACATTATCTTTATGACATCATCATCGTCATCATCATCATCATCATCACCACCACAATTATGATATCTTCACCATTGTGACATCATCACTATTATGACATCACCATTATGACATGAACACCATTATGACATTATCACAATTGTGACAACATTATCATTATGACATCATCATCATCACCACAATTATGATATCTTCACCACTGTGACATCATCACCATTATGACATGAACACCTTTATGACATGAACACCTTTATGTCATTATCACTATTTTAGACAACATTATCATTATGACATCATCATCATCATCATCATAATTGTGATATATTTACCATTGTGACATCATCACTATTATGACATCACCATTATAACATGAACACCATTATGACATTATCACTATTGTGACAACATTATCAATATGACATCATCATCATCATCATCATCATCATCATCATCATCACAATTATGATATCTTCACCATTGTGACATCATCACTATTATGACATCATCACCATTATGACATAAACACCATTATGGCATTATCACTATTGTTACATCATCATCATCATCATCATCATCATCATCATCACAATTATGATATCTTCACCACTGTGACATCATCACTATTATGACATCACCATTATGACATGAACACCATTATGACATTATCACTATTTTGGACAACATTATCATTATGACATCATCATCATCACTATTATGACATCATCACCATTATGACATGAACACCATTATGACATTATCACTATTGTGACAACATTATCAATATGACATCATCATCATCATCATCATCATCATCATCATCATGATTATGATATCTTCACCATTGAGACATCATCACTATTATGAAATCATTGCCATTATGACATGAACACCATTATGACATTATCACTATTGTGTCATCATCATCATCTTATCTTCACCATTGTTACATCATCACCTTTATGACATGAACACCATTATGACATGATCACTATTGTGACAACATTATCATTATGACATCATCATCATCATCATCATCACAATTATGATATCTTCACCATTGTGACATCATCACTATTATGACATCACCATTATGACATGAACACCATTATGACATTATCACTAATGTGATAACATTATCATTATGACATCATCAACATCATCATCATCATCATCACAATTATGATATCTTCACCACTGTGACATCATCACCATTATGACATGAACACCATTATGACATTATCACTATTGTGACAACATTATCATTATGACATCATCATCATCATCATCATCATCATGATTATGATATCTTCACCATTGTGACATCATCACTATTATGACATCATCACCTTTATGACATGAACACCATTATGACATTATCACTATTGTGACAACAATATCATAATGACATCATCATCATAATCATCATCATCATCATCATCACAATTATGATATCTTCACCATTGTGACATCATCACTATTATGACATCATCACCATTATGACATGAACACCAGTATGACCTTATCACTATTGTGACAACATTATCATTATGACATCATCATCATCATCATCATCACAATTATGATATCTTCACCATTGTGACATCATTACTATTATGACATGAACACCATTATGACATTATCACTATTGTGACATTATCACTATTGTGACAACATTATCAATATGACATCATCATCATCATCACAATTATGATATTTTCATCATTGTGACATCATCACATTTATGACATCACCATTATGACATGAACACCATTATGACATTATCACTAATGTGATAACATTATCATTATGACATCATCAACATCATCATCATCACAATTATGATATCTTCACCACTGTGACATCATCACCATTATGACATGAACACCATTATGACATTATCACTATTGTGACAACATTATCATTATGACATCATCATCATCATCATCATCATGATTATGATATCTTCACCATTGTGACATCATCACTATTATGACATCATCACCTTTATGACATGAACGCCATTATGACATTATCACTATTGTGACAACAATATCATAATGACATCATCATCATAATCATCATCATCATCATCATCACAATTATGATATCTTCACCATTGTGACATCATCACTATTATGACATCATCACCATTATGACATGAACACCAGTATGACCTTATCACTATTGTGACAAC